>NW_007728482.1:236045-294966 GCF_000696425.1 Galeopterus variegatus
AAAAAAAAAAAAAAAAAAAAAAAAAAAAAAAAAAAAAAAAAAAAGAAGTTCAGATTCAGATGTGGCTGTCAGTTTAACAACTTCTATGGAGAGCTGGTGTAATAGGGTTTAATGGTTGTTGTGTGGAAAAAGTTAAAATGTTGACAGAAATAGAGAGCATAAAAATAGAAAGTCACATTGTACAGAGAAGTGAAATGAAGATACAGTCATTCTTAAGCATATTTTAAAAAACAGCTTGAGGTAATACTGATACAAAGTCACTGTATTTCTGTTTATTGATTACTTATTCAAAATACCAAAAAGAGCCCAGGAGGATTAATGTCACCATGCCACACTAACCATATTTGTCTGAAACTCAGATCCTTTGCAGAAGGAGTACTCTAGAAATAACTTAAATATAATTATTAGATAGGATGAGGGGATATAGTTGTTTTCCTTGCATAGTTTGTGAATGTAACTTTGTGTATATGAGCTGTGAGAAAGAAAGATAATTAGGCAAAGAATTGATTTGCATGGTATAAGTACCATCTTAATTTGTCTTAAATTTGTATTTAGTTCTTTCAAATGCACAAGAACTTAGAAAATTGACATCATTTATGAATATGCTATAAGACTAGTTCTTGAGTGCTGAAGACATGAAATTAACTACTAAACATCGAATGCAGTTGGTCTGAAAGAAAGATAATAAAGCTTAAGAAAAGTCTGCATATTTATGAGCAGTCATTATAAGGAATATGGTTACCAGCTGTTCTACATGTCCAGAGAGACTAGAACAAGAAGTCCCTAACTGCAAGGGTAATTAGACACAGAAATAAGTTTCTGGAGGAATGACTGTGGAATTTCCTTTATGATAGGGATTTCTGGAACAGTATGGTTATCTTTTTAGGAGTTGCTTAGAAACAAGAGGATGATCTATAATCCCCCACTGAGATCTCTTCTAGTCCAATGATCCCTTACTGAATCAATCTCTATCAAATATATCTTCAGAGAGTCACTACTTCAGTAAATGTTTTCAGTGTTGAAAATGCTGATTAAAGTAATGATGTTATTATGAAGATAACATTGAATAAATTTTGGAAAAGCAGTTGAGGTAGGTTAACAAATGCAAGTTGGTGCTTTTGTTTAAAATGAGGACAAGATTCCATGGTGTATAAATAGATTTTTCTGTAGAAAGTGTAAGACAATTCTCTATACTTAGCAGTTCTCAGGTGCTTATTGTACTGATATGACAATTGAAGGTCTCACAACTTCAGCAAGATGTGGGTAGCTTGTAGTAACTCCAACAGAATGTAAAAACAGTGATAAAAGGAATAGGAGCAATGTTTTTTGAAATATAAATATCATTTTATTTTCATCATATTGCAGTTTTTGGTGTCTTCCTTGCTACTTATAGTTTCTTTTTAAAAAAGTTTTATGGAATGTAAAACTTACATGGTTTCTATGAATGTAAATTTTAGGCAATGAATACTCCAAACCATAAGCACTTTAGGATTGATTAAACTATGTTATCTGTGCCTAATCATTGATTTTTAATTCCTGTGTTAATTCTTATCTATGCCTCTTTTATCATTTTCTTTCTTCCTAGGCAATCACATTTTCTGGTAGGTTTTGATTTCCACTCACCATATTCCTCCCTAATGTGATAGGCAGAATTCTAAGATGCCCTCCAAGATTCTTTTTTCCTTGTGTACACACTATATATTATCCCCTCCCCATCAGTAAAAGGGGGACTTGTGAATATTATGGAATATCACTCCTGGTACCATGGTACCTTGTATGGTGAAAGGGATTTCACAGATATAATTAAGTTCTCTAATCAGTTGAGGTAATCAAAAGATCATTATTTGGGTGACTTGACATATTCATGTATTAAAAGAAGTGAAGCACTTAAAGCAGCAGCAGACACCCTGCTGCTGATCTTGAAGGTGCAAACTGCTTTAGACTCCGATGGCATTCCTTGACTGACAGCAAGAAAACAGAGTTAATCATGTGACTGCAAGAAAATAAAATCTGCCAACAACCTCAGGGAATTTGCTCATTTTTTTTCCTATTCAAGTGTCACAATGAGGATATAGCTAGACAATGCCTTAACTTTAGCTTTGTGAGATCCTAAGCAGAGGACCCAGATAAAATAGGCCAGATTCCTGACCCATGAAAGCTGTGAGATAATAAACTTTTGTAGTTTTAAGCAGAATTGTGCTAATTTGTCACACAGCAAAAGAAAAATCAATATACAAATTATTCTCCCCCTTGCATTATTTCTGCCTTGATAAGTGCATCTACTCATGGAAGCCCATGGGTCAGCTTTTACAGCCATCATAAACTCTTAGTTCCCATCACCTCTCTATGTAATCAGTCCGTGAAAACTATTGATTTTTATTCCAAAATCTTCCATTTGAGGCACTTTTACAAATTCTCTTGAACTATAACAGAATTCTCCTACTTGGTCTCCCAAACTCTACTCTTGCCTTCCTCTAATACTTTATCCTTATGGCTGTCAGAATGAACATTCTGAAATATGTGCCCATTCACATAATGTTGTTGAATAATACCCTTTATGATTTTCACGGTTCAAAAATTTTACCATAACATATAAAGCCTTTTAATATTTGGTCCTAGATGTTCTTCCTGCCCTCAGCTACATGAAGCATTTTCATGACATCCTTATGTACTTTCAATTTTCTGAACAAGTAAGTATTTCTGCTACTATGTTTGTCTTCACACTCTTCCCACAGCCTGGAATTCTCATTGCTTGGCTAATTTCTACTTATTTTTCAATAGACAAATCAAATATTCAAATATTACACTTTTGGGAGTGCTTCCTTAACTTGCAGATTCACTTATATGCTCTTTTCTATATTTGTTGCATAGCCTATATCATGATTTAGTTGTTGATTTCTTTGTCTGTATTCTTTGCTAGACTGAGAAATCCTTGAAGTTTGAAAGCTCAGTTCATCTCCACAATCCTATATTCTTACACGGGATCCAAGATATGCGAAGAGCCAATATATACTTATTTTATTAAGTAAAGATTTAATTTGTTAATAATGAGAGAAAATTCAAATCACTTTGGCTTACACAAAGTGGGCTTTTAAATTCTTCTTATATAAGTATCCAGAGGAAAGCAGTCCTTGAAGAAAGGCGAAGATGCTTCCATTGGGTAAAATATGAGGGCACTAGATCTAAGATTGGTTAATAGCCTGTGGGGTGATAAATATTTTAGGTTATCTTAAGAATCTAACCACCACAAATTCTACACAATTATTGTAAATCAACATTGTACACAACATGTATGTATAATAAAAAAAAAGAAAATTGAAAAAAGAAAAATTCTTGAAACTAATGAAAATAAAAACACATCATGCAAAAACCTGTGGGATATTACAGTAGTAACTGGGAAGTTTGTTTCAATAAATAGTGCATGAGAAGAATAGAAAGATTTCAATTAAATAACCTAATACTACACCTGAAAGAACTAGAAAGATAATAACAATCCAATTAAAAAGTTAGTAGATAGAAAGAAATAATTGAGATTACAGCAGCACTAAATGAAATAGAGACCCCAAAAATGAAACAAACAAACAAAAAATGAAACCAAATGTTGTTTTTTTGAGAAGATAAAAAAATAACCAAACCATTAGCTAGGATAACTAGAAAAAGAAGAGAGAAGACCTAAATAATGAAACTCAGAAATGAAAAAGGAGACATTACAACTGATATGACAGAAATACAAGAAACATTAGAGACCATTGAAAACAAATATATTACAACAAATTTGAAAACCTGGAGGAAATGGATAAATTTCTAGACACAAACTACCAAGACTAAACCAAGAAGAAGTACAAAACCTGAACAGACCAATAGCAAGTAATGAGATTGAAGCAATAATCAGAAATTTCCCAACAAAGAAAATCTCAGGACAGGATGGCTTTCCTGCTGAATTCTATGAAATCTTTAAAGAAGAATTAATAACAATTCTTTTCAAACTTTTTCAAAAAATTGTAACAGAGGCTATTCTGCCAAACTCATTCTGTGAGGCCTGAATCACCCTGATATAACACCTGACAAAAATACAACCAAAAAAACAAAAAACAAACAAACAATAACTATAGGCCAATATCTCTGATGAACATAGATTCAAAAACCCTTAATAAAATATTAGCAAACAGAATACAGCAACACAGCAAAAACATTATACACCATGATTAAGTAGGATTTGTCCCAGGGAGATAAAAATTGTGAAGTATGCATAAAACAAATATACTTCACAGGGACTGGTTTTCCAAAACCTTGAAGTTTCAAATATTGACCTTGCAAAGGACAGGAAATTTTCCCCAAGTTATATAGTCTCTGTTGTAAGATAAAGAATTGTAACACAGCAAAGCTGCTAGTTCAAAGACAGACAAATTACTGATTGATATGTAAAGATACTGGGAAGCTTTTGTAGGGAAAAGGAATGTTTGCTAAGACCAAGCTTTTGTTAGTGGATTGACTTAATTGCATGTTACCAGCTTCTATTGTTAAACCTGTTAAACTATACTTAGCAAAAACCCCACCTATGTTCTCTTCCTGTAACTTCCTAGTCTGGAGAACAAATGTGGGAAGAGAACCCCAATTCAGGGTAATTTCCCAAATGGAAGGAATGCCTCTATTTTGAGGGTTCCAGGAGATTAACCCCTTTTCAGGGCTTCTCACTGCTCAAAAGAGATGGGCTTGAGCAATCTTTGGTGGCTCCATCACCCAGGGGAAAAGGGGTGACAAATCCATGGGAGGCAAAGCAACAAAAAATAATTCAATATAAGCAAGTCAATAAATGTGATACACCACATCAACAAAATCAAGGACAAAAATCATCTGATTATCTCAATAGACACAGAAGAAGCATTTGTCAAAATTCAACATCCCTCCATTATTAAGACTTTCAGCAAATTAGGTATAGAAGGAAAGTATCTCAACACAAAAAAAGCCATAGATGAAGAATCCAATGACAATATCATCCTGAGTGGGGAAAAAATGAAAGCTTTTTCCTTAAGAACAGGAAGAAGACAAGGATGCCCACTCTCATCACTCCTATTTAATATAGTATTGGAAGTGCTAGCCAGAACAATCAGGCAAGAGAAAGTTTTAAAGGGTAACCAGACTGAAAAAGATGAAGTCAGACTGTCCCTGTTTGCAGATGACATGACCCTATATATAGAAAAACCTAAAGACTCTTCAAAAAAACTTTTAGGATGTTAAATGAATTTAGTAATGTGTCAAGATACAAAATCCACACACAGAAGTCAGTAGCCTTTTTGTACTCTGATAATGAACTAGCCAAAAATGAAAATCAAGAAAACAAGCCCATTTATAGTAGTCATCAAAAAATAATGTACCTAAGAATTAATTGAGCCAAGGAGGTGAAATATTTTTACAATGAGAACTACAAATTACTACTAAAAAAAATTAAGGAGGACACAAAAAGGCGGAAACACATTCGATGCTCTTGGACTAGAAGAATTAACATTGTGAATATATCCATACTACCCCCAAAAAGCAACTGCGAATAGCCAAGGCAATCCTGAGCAAAAATAAATAAATAAAGAAAGAAAACCAGGGGCATAACACTACCTGACTTCAAATTATACTACAATTATACTACAAAACTACAAAAGAACATGGTACTGGCAATAAAAATCGACACCCAGACAAATGGAATAGTGTATAGAGAACCCAGAAGTCAACCCCCATAATTGCTGATATATAAAATGTGCTTATGATTTTGAAGCCAATGATTTTATGGAAGGTACTTTTCAGAGGAAATCTGAGAACTTAAATTTCCATTTCTGTTCTGCTTCTAAAAACCGGGGTACTTATTTTCTTTTCCAAGTATCAGGTAAGCAGAAATGTATCTTTGTCCTCACAAGTAAACTGAGGGATACTGGGATATATAAATATTTTGTCAAATTTATTCAGTAAATTTTTAAAACTAAACATAATGTCCATTGTCACATAAATTAGAGGAAAAATTGATAAACAAAGTGAGTCATTCACTGACAGCAATTCCTAAACTCACCGATTTCACAGAAAAACCTCTCTTGATATGACCACTAATTACTCTATCATACTATACTGAAAAAATAACATATATATAAAGTAATCATATGTTAGCATTCTGTTTTCTCTTTTTTGGATATATGACCATAGGTCAATCGCTTAATCTCTGTGTTCATTTTTCTAAGATGGTGACCATACATTCTTCCTAGGTATGTTGTGGCAACTTAATAAGGTGACCCATGTAAGTTTCTGGCATGTAATATGCCAGTTCTCTTCCCCTCTTGAAGTTAACTTTTTCTTACCATCACTTTCTCAGATTTTCTTCTCCAGGAATTTCTTATGCTTTCTTTTTTGTTTTTATATAAATCTTGTTTACTTATTCATTGTCTCAGATGAAAATACTGTTCAGTTCTACTCAGCACTATTTTATTTGCATATCAACCTTTCTCTTCAGAAAGGCTGATAGGACAAGGTTTTTCTTCATTATTTTTTTACAGGGATTTATAATTCTGATGAAGGAGTGGATAGTAATAATTAAAAATTCTTAATTATCACCATAGGTCACACTTATAAGTATTACGTGTATATATCTATATAAATTGGCCAGCTTTAAATTGCATTAGAGTGATGGTATTTGACTTGGGCATAGACTCCTAAATCTTGTTCTTCCACCATCTAGGTTCCATCCATGTATATATGGAGATCAAGGAAAGACAAAAGCGCACTCCTTGTAACTTGAAGATTTCCCCCAAAACCTAGTGTGAGCTATGATGAAGCAGATTCAAGATCCTCTTGTGCCTAAACTTCTGCCTATTTCCAATTCCAATGTCAACTAAAGGCAAAACCTGTGAAATGCATGGGGAAAGAGAGAGAAAGAGAGAATCTCAATATATCCCTAGGATCTATTGAACATTTTTTCCTAATCCCTCTATGTCTATTCTTCTAAGGCAGGTAGAGTCTCCCTAAAGCTCTGCCACTGCATACTCTGAAAGAGAAAAGAATGCAACTTGTATCTCAATGTGGGCTAAAGGTGGCAAGTGTCCTGATGTGCACTATAAGCCTTACTACAGTGTCACAATGAAAACGCCTATAGTGGCAAGTCAAGTAAGTGAGTGTATCAGTTATTCAGGCAGGGTGGGTCCTGAACAGCACTTTGCCTTTATAAAGGGAACAGCTGCAATTGTTGCCACATAGGAATGCAGTAACAATGTGGTCAAATATTCTGATTGTAAGAAGATAATTAAAATTTAGATTTTTATGCAAAATATCTCAACAGAGAATTGTTTGTAACTTATTCAAGCAAAACACTAGCCTTGTTCCACAGAATATATCTCGACATGATATACAATCTATTGGGGCCCAGTTTGTGATACATCATCTAAATCTTTGCCTTGTCACACACAAATCATAAAGAAGACATAAATTTCTTCAGGCCAGGTGACAATGTTAGGATTTTACAAACACTGTTGGCTTTAACAATGTTAATAATTTGCACTTTGAGTTAACTCTAGTATATTCTGTATGTATACTTCTGTATAGTTTATCTAAAAAAATAAAAATAAAAAATCCAACATACCTCTGAAATAAATTAAAGCAACTTACTAAACTTTTGGTTATCAGAATCAAGAAAAACTGCACTCTTAAAAAATGGTATGTAAGAGTGCCTGTTCTCAAAGATTTTTTAAAACATTTGAAATTTTGCTGTTGTTGTTTCTGTTGATTCCTAAATTTGGGAGTATTTCTTTAAATATTATCAAAATGTGTTAGATGTATTAGGAGAAAGGTCAATAGAGAAAGTTTATTCTGTTCCTTTTCTGTGATTCCAATTTATTTTTATTCTGAGTTTTAACAGTTTAAATCTAAAACATAAGGATTTATTTTTCAAAGAATGATATCTGAATAAAAATGAAATCATGTGGTTTAAGCATATGATCAATGAAAATATATGGCTCTTGGTGGTAGACATATACCAAAAAGTCTGCTACGAAATCAGATAATCCAAAGAATATATTCCACGAAAGAGCAATTGCCATGACATAGATTAACAGAGTTTTCTGAAATGAAGGTGAGAACTGGTAGATATGAATTGTCTCACTGACAGAGGCGTTGGCAAGGTGATAACCAAGTATGCAACTCAGAGGAAAAATATGTGAAAATAAGTCATGATTTAGTTAGGAAGATGAATAGCTTGTGGCTTGCTGTTTAGTCATTACCAAGAGCATTTTTATGGAAGAATGAGTTGGTTTAGTTTTCTGGTGAATGATGTTTAAGTAATTACTGAAAGAGTTATAGTCTTTCTTGAGTAGCACTAGAAGACAGCAGTTAAAATATAATTGATTTGTGAGTCAATTCTGTAGATTCCAAACTCACCTACTGAGAGAGGGCAAATAGCCGAGCTACTCATAGCTTCTTGGACTAGGTTTTCATAAATCCATCTTAGTTTAGGTGCTTCACTGAGACCTAAATTAGTATAGCAAGTAATTAAATGTAATTCAGTTTCTAGCTAAAATTAAAACCAGAGGAAAAAACCTAATTAAATAGAACTTTGATTTTGCCACTTTATTATTTGATCAGAAAAGAACTAAAGAGCACCAAAGGTGAATGATGGTTACAGAATTCATAATAACAATTCTTCTTGCTCACTTTACCTTTCAACTCATTCCTTTCTTCTTTCTATTTTCTTGATTCCCGTTTCCTTAAGTAGTTAAGGATATTTTATGGGAGTATGACTGGTAAGTACTTGTAGTGGATTGAATTATGTCCCCCGAAAACTCCCTGAAGCTTGAATTGTGTCTCTCAAGTTTTATGTGTTAGAAACTTAGGGCCCTCTGTGACTATTAAGAGGGTGGGAAATGCTATTATAGTCATTGAAAGGTGGAGTCTTGAAGAGGTGATTGGATTGTAGGACTGTGCCCTAGTGAATGGATTAAAAATGGTGGCCAGGGGTGTGGTTCTGTGGGCTTTAAAAGAAGAGGAGAGTTTATCTTGTTCTCTCTCTCTGTTCTCTCTGCTTCCACCATCTTGCAGTATAAGACCCTTGGGTCATTGTCGCCACCACCAGATGGACTTTGGACTTCCCAGCCTCAGAAACTGTAAGCAATAAATGTCATATTTATTTATAAATCACCCAGTTTCAGGTACTTTATTATAAGCAACAGAAACAGACTAATATGGTACTGTTGTCACCTAGCAGAATGCATTGATGGACTAGCACATATTTTAATTGCATTGCTGGTATGGAGTAAAGTTGAAGACTATTTCTGATAAAAATAATCAGGTAGTTCTAAGGTCTATTTTATAGGATAAAAATGATCTGGGTGACTTAATGCTGAACTCTGAATAGAATCTGAGAATGTAAATCTCTATATAAAGGAGTTGATATGGCCACTAATAGTACTGTGCCAATACTCTCCTCGATGTACCACAGACCCCCATGCTTCCATGCATTTTCCTATTTATTTCCTTAATTTTAAATGCTTCCTTCATTACACCCTTACCTTGCCTCCCTTTTCGGGACAGGTGAAATCTGTTCAAATTGTCAACCCTGTTAATTTTTCTGGTAAAAAGAAAAAGAAGGAGGATGTCTGAGAGATATAAGAATATTTAGTTATAAAAAAAGATAGTTATAATGGTTAGAAGTTAAAAGGAGCAATTTAGGTTAACTGTGAAAGGTACTTAGGAATTAACAGCATGGACCAAATAGGTCCATGGTAACTTTAATTACAATGGTCATTCATGTGCAATGGCCATTTATTTGTCTTACGTTCTATGTTCCTAAGCAAATCATACACATACACACATGACAGCAATAGTTGAGCCTGTGTGGCTATAATAAGTATTTACTCTAAAATAATGATTATAAAATGGATTGTGGACTCTAATTGTGTAAGGAAGGAAGTGAGGATACAAATGGTGGGTTCAGAGTGAGTGGGAGTGTTAGAGAAAGTGGCTGCAAAGGGGGTGTCTGAAAAGTGGATTTTGAAGTGTATATAATTATTAATGTGAGTAGGTGGCTGAGAGGGAATACAAAAAAAGCTTTTGACTAAAGTAGTCAAGGAAATGAGAGAAGGAAGAAACAAATAAATATTGGACTTTGGGCTTCTACAAATCCAGGTTCTGGTCATCTAAGAATATTTTAAGAGATTAGCAAGATTAATTTTGACTTTGAAAGTTTTCTTCTTAGGGTGAATTTTAGATCCTGCTTAGACCTCCTGTTCTGCCCAATCCTAATTTTCAACAGCTTCCCTTAGTCTAGCATTTCTGAACCAATAATTTTTCTCTGTCATTTCCTATAATTTCTTCTGTTTTTAATTTTAATTACTTCATTATGCAGTAATTTACATTTAATAGAAAGCCATGATTAAGTTTGGGAAGTGGGCAGAGGATACAGAAATAGCCAACAATAAATGAACAAACATTTCTGGAAAACACTGAACTGACAAATAATCATTCATGAATTGAGTAAACTTTCCCTAAAGCAGAGTAATAATGATTATTGGATTTTGGTGGTAGGATTTCTGAGTTAATAAGAAGATTTTGGGTATCAGAGTCCTGTTAAAAATCAATAACTAACTGAACATTCTCCCCGCTGTGCTGTTTTATGACAATTAACCCATGTTTTACTTCCTTACTCTTTGTTCTTTGGCAATACTTTCAAGATGCCATCTTCAGAAAAGTCACTAAAACCACATTTATCCTTCACTTGAGTTCCCACCAGCATTCTCAAAATGACAGATTTATATTGCTTACTAACATTCCTGTGAGCCTCTCATATATTTTGTTTTATTTGCCTTTATGTTCTATGTATTTATATTCCCCATCTTCTAGAGTTATCTCCCCCCAAGTTTAGGGCATCCAACCTTATTTTCTGTCTAGACTTTATTGTTTGACTTAATCTTTTATCTAATTTTAATGGCCAAGTCTCTGTTTTAAGACCAAGTTGTTTTCCTTGCCTCTTTACACTTTGACCTTTGTTGGACTTCACTCACTTCTGTTATGTATTTTTACCAAACTTTTATTTATCTTTTGTTTTATCCTTGGGTTTTTTTTTTTTTTTAAAGCTTAGTCCTGGTCCTTGACTATCTCATCTCCCTCTTTAATTGGCCAGTTGATGACCATAATAAATATTGGAGCAAGATTCATTAAATATTCTACATAGATTCTACCAATTGCTCACTTCCCTAGTCTTAAAAGCTTAAGCAGTTCGACAAACTTGTACTCAGTGCGCTTTGAGTGGCATGAATGAGGTGAGACACATATTCTTATTGTAGCTTTTTTTATTTCCTGCTTATTATGTATGGGGTTTGACTGTCCCCATTGAAAAATGGAATTTACTCCAAGGCAATTATAATTAGACTTACTTTACTATGATAATTGTCTGGCATATAATAGGTGCCCAAGAAATATTTATTATGTAAATGAATGAATGAATAGTTGCTGGAGAGATAAGGATGATGAAGACTTGACCTTACCATCAATAATTTTCCAATCTCATCAGGGATATATTTATAGCAAAATATAATATTAATATAATTGGCAAATGTGATGTTAGATAATGAAGTAGAAAGTGGACTGTGAGGGCAGTGATAGTTGGATTTGTGTAATCTAGGAGAACTTCCAGGGGTGGCTGCATTATTTATTCATTCAACAAATATGGTTCAGTCTTTCTGTGATTCAGGTACCCTTCTAGGTGCAGAGGGTATAATGGTAAAATTCACAACAAGAACTTATTCTTGAAGAGTTTTTATTCTTCTCAAAAAAAGAAGTAAATAAATACAAATGAGGAAATTAATAGAAAATACATAAAAATGAACACACACATTTTAGATAGATGTTTACCTAGAACAAAAATCTAGAGTCTCTAAGATTCTTCCCTTAACCTTTTTGCTATTTAAATCCATGAGTAAGTCATGTTGGTACTATTTTCCAAATATATCCTGAGTCTGCATTTTTCTGCAATTTCACAATACCCACCCTAATCAAAGATACTTTCAAGCTCTTTGTACTTGCTATTCCATCTTCTTGGAATTTACTTTCTCCAGCTCACAGTGTGGGTAATATCTTCTTAATATTCAGGTCTCAGCTCAAGTGTCATTTCTTCAAAGGAAGCTTCCCTGCTATTCTATTGAAAAAACACTCTAACCTAGCACTGGTTAACACATTCTAGTATTTGGTTTAGTTGTTTTTGTAATTCCCATCAAAATTTGCCTAGAATAATACAATAATTTCTGAAATGCATCTCATCTGCATCTCTATTTCCACTGCTATAACCCTGGTCTTCTCTCAGCTACCAGGACACAATAAATTCTCCACATAGGATCCAGTGTAAACATTTACAGACCACTTGACTACAGGGACAATTCAGATGCTGAATTCCTATCAACTCCAGAAGAGCCAGAGGTAGAAAATGGAGATAATTGTTGTTTAAAACAAAACAAAACAAAAGCAGAAATTGTGAGGAGAGATGCTGTTGTGATCTGGTGTGTGTCTGTGGTAGGGAGAGGTGGATGAAAGGGGAGGCAATGTCTTTGTTCTGGAGCAGGGAGCAGTCTAGCACAGCTAGGGGAGGGGAAATGTTGGAATTCTGCCTTTGTTTCCATCACCACTTCTCTTCCTCTCCATTTTTCCTTATAATAAACAATGTCTGCCTCCACACCTGCTGACTCAAGTGTCCCCAAGAGTAAAATTAGATTAGCTCAGAGCCCAATGCTTGTGAGGAGCTAAAACAAAACAAAACAAAGCAAAACACATAGAAATAAAAAAACTGCTGGCAAATAATTGATCTAGGTAATTTCTTCTTTAACTACCCTGTCCAAATTCTTAAGACTGGAGAATTACAATTTCAACAGCACTTCCTGCTAATGATATTTCTTACTAGAGGGCAAAGAGTGAAGGTTGACCTAAGGAAATGTTTTATGAGGTGAGGAGTGATTGATTGTGGTTTTCTGGTCTCTGGGTCTCTACAGTCCAAATCTCATTGATGACCCCTCACTCCTATCCCCTGAGCTCATTATAATTAACATAGATATTGGTTTAGGTTTTTTAAGGCAATATTTTATGTGAGAATATAATGGAGTAGCCTCCCCACATGCACAAATTATTGAATGTAAGGTAATTAGAACTTAGAATATGAGGGTAAATAAAATACTATGGGCTTACAAGGTCTCAGAAGTTTTCCTGTATAAAGATCTACATAAAAAAAAATATTTTGGAGTAAAGTCCTTAAAGAAGAGGAAGAAATAATTCAGGATATTTATGAAAAGACATATAAATTAAAAGTGATCAAATACCTAAGCATTTGTTACTAAGTAGCATTTTCTTAAAAGATATATAGAACCAAAGGAAAAGAAAAAGTAGGTTAATATTGTTACAGAATAAAAAGTACATGTAATAAAAACATACATTAACATGTTCCTTAAATATCAAGTATATAGAAATAAACTTATTAAGAAGTGTTTAAGAGTTCTACAGGAAAAGATATAAACTTTTACTAAGAGATAGTACAAGAGACCCCAATAAGTGGAGAGATATACCATGTTCATTAATGAAGATAATATCATAAAGATGTTAGCTTTTCTCAAATTGATTGATAGATTGAGTCTAATCAAAATCTCAACTGGATTTTTTTCATGAAACTTGCTGGTATCAAAATTTATATGGAGAGTTTAGGTCAAAACTACCTAGGACATTTCTGAAGAAGAAAAGCAGAGAGAGGGGACTCAGCATACCAGATATCAGTATTTATCTTGAAATTATATGAACATGATATGGTATTGGCACAGTGATAGAAAAAGTGACCAAAGGAACAAGGTCTAAAATCAGATCCACATGTCTTGCAATTTTTATATGAGAGAGGTGGAATGAAAAGCAGTGTAGAAAGGAAGTGTTGTTTATAAATGAAATTAGCAAAAGTAGTTATCAATATGACAAAAGACAAAGTTAGATATCAGCCACCCACTATTTATAAAGATATACTCCAGATGTACAATGTACATATTACATTTTCAAAAACCTTAGAAAATATGAGTGGATATAATTTTTAAAGCTTTGGATAAAACCAGGTGTGAAATAAGATTAAGAATCATTGATAAAGGTTGTTTTTTTTAAAAATTAAGAAATTTTATTCATATAAAGGTAAGTAAAGAGCTGGAGAAGATATGGATCTACAGATTTCCTAAACACTGTTGTTAGAAGTATAATTAGTGAAACCACATTGGAAAAGTTTGAAATTAACACTGAAAATCAAAGATCACACATTCTGTGACTCAGCAGTTATACTCTTAGGTATATGCTCCAGAAGAACTCTTGCACATAATTAAAAAAGGAGGTAGAAATGCAAGGATGTATGTTGCAGAACTGTGCACAACAGTAAACTCTGTAAACAACCAAATAACCATCAAAATGACATTATGAGAATGTCATAATCACACAATGGAATATGATGTAGCTAACAGAACAAATTATTTACATGACATGGATGACTTTTAACAACCTATTTTTAAATTAAAATATGAGTTTCTAACATTTCAGTCATGAAATAGTTTTTGTAAAGGTAAGAACAACAAATATAAAATGTATACCTACTTTTTAGAGTGCATACAGATGAAAAGCTCATTTGGATTAATTGTATTTTTGGTTCATAATATAATCTTGTCATGGTTTCCCACATAACACACTTTCATTTAGTTAGTGATTTAATTATGTATTTATAGTAAAATTATAAGTAACCATAAAGCCACCATCCAATAGAAGCGCTAAGACCTTGACATTATCATAAAATCCACCACCAAACAACTCATCTTCCATGCTGCATGCAACTTCAACTAAAGCACCTACCATCATGAATCAAGTGTTTTTCATTGTTAACTTTCCTTTTTTCGCTAGGGCTCCTGAGTTGATCTGAAACTTTAATTGGAACTATAATTTAATTGACTGGGAACATGATCTTCGCCTACCCCTTTACAGATTCCTCAGGAGCTGGAACCTCTTCTTTGTAAATGGTAAGCATTTACCAGTAGTCATTTGCCAATTTCTATTAAATCTATCAAGTTCTCTCCAACTCCACTGCCACTACCCTGCTTGAAGCTACAATCTTCTCTTACCTGGGCCAATGCAATAGCTTCTTTGTTGGACTCTGCATTTCTCATCTTGCATAACTCTGATCAGTCTGTACAATGCAGCCAGCCTAATGAGCACAAGTCTGTTAATATATTTAACATTCCCTCACTTATAACCTTTCCCCTGCAGTTAGAATAATGTACAAGATCCTTAACATGGTTGATGAGGTCTTCAATGATCTGGACCTGGCTCTCTAGCCTTCATTCTTGTCTCACCATCCCCACCATTTATTTGTGTCTCAAATACAATAACCTTTTTTCTTTTCATTAAACACTGTCTAGTCCCTTCTGCCATGAGAAATTTGCGTATGTTGTAACTGGTGTTTGAAATGCTTTCCTTTACCTCCTCACCCCCAAACAACCAATGAAAGAATTAACTCCTACTCATTCTTCAGATATCTGACACAGAACTGGAAAGGTACTCATTAAATCAGTGTCTTCTTCCTGGGCACATAATTTAAACTCTTCTCTTTACCTCTTTGCATTTAAGGTGGAACCATGTAATTAGTTCTCTCCAAGAGAATGTGTGGAAGGTATACATCATTCTAGGCTGAGGCAGTTCAGAGTGTATGTGCCCTTACCATGACCTCTTTCCCTTTCGCTAGTGCCACATATGGAAAGTAGCAGAGCTCTTAGATAGAAGGAGCCTGGCTGCCTTGGCCACTGTTTTGGAGACTACTGCCCACGAATAATGCTTCTCAACCAGAAATATCCATATTGGCTTTATGTAAGTATAGCCACTAACATTAGAGTTTGTTTGTAGCAGCATCACTACTTTTCTCCCCTCACTAACTGATAGTGTCTCCTCCTCAGGGAAGTCTTTCCTGATCTGTCCTCCATTGCACACCCAAGGTCTAGTTTCTTTTCTATAAATTCTCATGGAACTGTTTCACTTCCTTTCATAATTATTACCCCATTTTGCATTTATGCACCTATTTGCATGATTATGTGGTTAGTGTATATTTCTCCTTCTGGATTGTAATCTCCATGACAACAAGGTTATATCTGTTTTTCCTCACCATTTTATTTGTTCTTGACATTTAATAAATATTTGTTGAATGGAGTTATTGTAAATAATTCCATCATTCTGCCTGAATTTGGACCTAGAAGATTATGATACATGCTCTGCTTACTGGACTGTACTTCTCCATAAAGATTAACAAAAAATGGCACTCTAACTGAGCTTCTCACCCAGTATGTGATGCCCAACTTTTCTTTAGCAATAGGGTTAGTTTCTGGATGCTAAATTTCAAATTTCACTCCATCTCCCTGCCCCCACATCAGGAGGTTACTGAGGTAGAGCCCACTTCATACCTGGGTCTGTCTTTATTATGACAGTTTTGTTCAATGCCTGAACTTTAATTACCCAAAGAAATACAAACACTGCTTTTGAGAATTTTGATCATATTCTTACATGCAAGGTTACAAATTCTTTGATTCCTGAAGTTGTCTGCTTTAGTTTTCTGTGTGTGTGTGTGTGTGGGTGTGTGCATGTGGAGGATTAGAAATCTTGATTCTCCTTTGATTTTAGAATAAGTCTAGGTAAATGCATGTATGGGGCAAAAGCCCACAGGTAGGAGACCACAGTCTACAGATAGTGTGGCAAAAGCCCATTCAATCAATTCTAATTAAATAACGTGGATTCTCATTTGACTTTAAAATAGGGTTTTTAGGTAAATACATATGTGGAGCAAAAGTGCTTGGGTAGGAGACCACAGTCTACAGATAGAGGTTGACAGCCCATCTAATCAACTCTAATCACTGCTTAGGTATGGGATTGTATACTTTAATGATTTTAGAGCTAACAGGTGGTTGTCACACCAATATTGTTAGGAGATTTTAAGAATTGCTGAAGGGAAAAATGTGAAAAAAATGTTTGCTAGGGGCAAGCTGTCTGTTGGTGGAAACTTTACAGATAATTAAACTTAGATTTTATCATAAGAATGTAACTTTTGCTTAAGGAGAGGTTATACTTTAGATAATGAGCACAGTTTGACCAACTTAGCTTCTCACAAATTGTACTTAGGAATGTCACATTGTTAATTTTACTGATGTTACTAGTTTCCATTGTTTAAGCTATACTTAGCCATAGATAACTTTTGTAACACTGCCCATGTCTTTGTGTCCCTTTAAATGATTTAATTAACTGTTTTTTTCTTGTGAAATTCCTTGTCTTTACAATAAAAAACAGAAGCTAACTTTGAATCAGGGCTATACCCAGTTTTCTCCTTCTAACAGGGGAGATGCTGGGGTACAGACCCTTCGGGCTTCTCACAGCATTCACGGTGCTTTGATTAATCCTTTTTTGGTCTCTGTTACACAGTGAGAAGTGTAACATGTGCACAAACATTCTCATGTGCACTTGTGTGTGTGTTCATTTAGGTCCCAAGAAACCTTTGCCTTGAAGGGAAATAAATAATATCCTTGTGACTTTCCCTCAAGCATAAAAATGTATAAAACAGTCAATTTGGTTACTTTTCTCATAATTACCATTAGCTAACCCTGAATTCTAATTTCCCAATGTCAGCTGCATATTATTTATTAATCATGTTAGTGTTTTTCCCCTTAAAATAGTATGCTGAATTATATATATATATATTTTATTAAGTGCTTTGGCTGCAAAGCTAATTTTTATCTTGAAACATTAACATTTTCATCATTACTAAAGTTGCAACCCTTTAGCTTGGTAGTATTTTCAGTACTCACATTTTATACAGATGCCAAACTTTGACTGAAAAATCATGTAACTCCTTAAGTTTATATTGTGATTCACAGTTCTCAGGTGTGTTCTTTGCACATTTTCTTTTCAATCTTTGCCAAACAAAAGCACATATTATGTTATCCTATGTGCATGTAAACTGGGCTTCAGGGAAGCAATATGACTTGATCAAGGTCACGAAGCTTGCGAAATGCAGAGACAAAGCTTGTTTCTTGAGTCCAGTTTCCAGAGCTCTCAGAAGACATCTTATTTTCCCTAGAAGTCCTAGAATGAAGACTTTAAAGGGCTACTCTTCACTATTCATGCCTGACTTTCTCTGGGCTCCACAATCCCCATTCTCATGCGTATCCATGATGTCAGGACCAGCACCTCTATCACCAAGGCCACCAGTAGAGATTATGTACTTCTCACAAAGCCAAGCTTTGTTAGAGCTGCTCTTTTATCCTCTTGAATCAATCAACAGGTACTTTCTGAGTAACAATTAGCTTGGCATTGTGAAGGACACATTCAAGTAAATATACCCAGAGGCTGACATATGAGAAGCGGATAATCAAGAAGTAGAATAATCACGTATGAAACAATGATGAATAACACAAACACATGAGACTTGTGCAATTTTAGACTACACTGAATGTCTGGAAGGGCCTGATTGAGAGAGACACAGGGAGACAGAGGGACTTACCTGAATGCATAAGGCAAGCAAGGTGGCGCAGGGGATCAGGTATCAACCTTCTGCCACATCTATGCCTCTGCTGTTCACTGGAGGTTAGTAATGTAGGATTTCAGATACAGAGGCAGCTTATCACAAGGCCTCTTTGAGAAGGTGGGATGAGGTCTGCCTCAGCAAGAGGAAATGGTGTTTATGTCATGAGAAAAAACTATCAATAAAAGCATCGATGTGAATGTGGGTATAAAGACTTTTCAAGAGAGGGAGAAAAAACTTGCCAACTTATTAAGGATCTATGATGCACCAGATACTGAGATAAGCATTTCCCAAACATTATTTCATGTTAATCTGACAACATATCCGAAAAAAGGGGATATGGGTGAGGTATTCTTTATGCCTATGCTTTCTAGTGTACTTGATAAAACTTTAAATTTTGTCTGTTAAAAGCTCATTGTCATCTTGTGAATGTTCTTTAGTAGCAGCAACAAAATCACAAAACTTCTCCACTTCTGTTTTTTTCTCAATAAATATATACCAGGCACCTTACAAATTAGTGAGGAAGAAATTTTCTTAAAAACAAACACAGTCTTTGCCTCAGAAAATTTATAGCCTAGCTGGGAAACAAAAATAACACAAATAACCATTATAGAATAAGAATAGGACTAGAGAAGGGGTCAATCATTAGTATAAAGTAAGCTCCTACTGTATACTGAACACTGGCACACATGCATCATCTGTATGCTTTATCTCACTTATATTCTTATAACCATCTGTGAAGGGCATTACTATGCTTTGTTAAGAAGGAGTAAATTAAATCTCAAAGAAAATTCAGAAAATTGCTCATAGTCATAGAGCTTACAGAAATAGTTAATTTTCACAGTCAAATTTGACTGATCCAAAACCCATGTTGGTCAGAGAGTAAGTACCTGTTAAAGAATAACAGTCATCATTTCATTGTGGTCTGGAATCTTTGCTTAAATATACTACAGTTGACCCTTGAACAACATGGGTTTAAACCGAGTGGGTCCATTTACACATGGATTTTTTTCAATACAGATATTGGAAAATTTCTGGAAAAAAACAGTGCCTGCATTGGATATACATATATATTTTCAATACATATATTGGAAAATTTTTGGCAAAAACCCAAACATTTAAGTAGTTTACCTAACAGTAAGCTATTAGCAGGCTACTAATAGTTAAGTAGTTATGTACTTAACTACTTAGCTACTACTTAAGTAACAGTAGTTAAAAGTAACACACAGTAAATGGTTATACACAGATTTTCCACTGTGCAGGGGTTGGCACCCTTAACCCCCACACTGTTCAAGGGTCAACTCTAGAAAACTCTCCTTAAGAAAAAGAAATAGACAACTTTATATATACCCACTTTCCTAGCAGCAAATTAGAGAGACAGTACCATTCAACCACATTGATTTAATTTTAATTTTAAGTTTGATTTCTGAAATTTTTCTAAAATAAATAATTTAACATTATTTTTCCTCTCAGATCCTGATTTCTCACCACATTATTAGTCTATTTAAGTATAAATAAAAACAAGCCTGTCTTAAGTAATATTTAAGTCTACCAGTAGGAGGAACCTAAGAAATAGAAGCACTGGCATAAACTATGCAGGTGGAATCATACAGGATTCTTAAATGACAGATTTGTTGGAGGTTGAAACTCAGCCTTAACTTGGGTACCTAATGTTTTTGTGCAGCTTTTCTGTGACTTAGGAGTGACTTCCTGGAGTTGAGATATTAATAGAGTTCTATCATTCTGGTTTGCAAAAGATGACTCATTTCCGCTGCAAAAATACATGAGTTGAAGCTCATATATGCTTCTTTTAAATAAAATCATCATAAAAAGCACAGAATTTGATCTCATGCAAGATATACAAAACTAATCAGAAGAATGCTACTGCTTGCATATCAACAGAGTGGCTCGTGTTCAATTCAAATGAATTTCTGAATCAGATAATGACAGGCACATATTTTGTGAGTATTGATATTCTGTCACAGATATATCCTTCTCTTTGATTAGCAGGCTCGTGTTTTTTTACTAAGTAGATGATGTATTGCACTCCTTTAGCAATTTTAGATGGGTTCTAATTTAATGTTTTGGTCCTGAAAACGTGAGTCTCAACACCACTCAGTGAAGGAACTTCCTTTGGGTGGCAGTGTGGAGTGGTGAAAATAGGAATGACTGTTTTTTGATAAATCTGGAAGCAAAAATTCTAGCATTATTCTTCATTTTTTTGTATGATACTCATAAATTTACTGAGACTGATTCTCACTTCACTCACATTTTAAATTACTTAGTTTGATGATTAGAGTATGTGTTTCTGAGTACATGACAGGCACACAGCAAATTTTCCATTCCTTACCTTTTGAGAAGTATATTTCATTAGTATTTTTTTCTCTTTCTGTACTGATTCCTGAATTTATGGGAGATTCGTGGGGTCAAGAGAGAGAATCCTTAAAGAGGAAATTAAAAGGAAATATATGAGTTGTAGCCTCTTGGTTACAGAGATGAGTTTTCAGACCTACTTGTCTTATCAACAATCTGAAAACATATGCAATGTGTACAAATATGGAGAAGTCGGAGGCTCTAGGTCTTTTGGCTCTAGGTGGACCTACATTCCGAGAGATACAGACCACTGCACATGGTCCTGTTCAATTTCCTCATCCATGTTGCTGCATTGTTGAACTGATCCATATAATTTGCAAAGTCTAGTCAACACTTCCTTTTTTCTTTAATTCTATGATCTAGGATGCAGTTTAAGAGAAGGCAGCCACCTTTGTCTCTTCTGAGTAAACAGGAAACCCCTTGCTTCAGAAGTGGACATTTCAGGATTGAAGGGATCTTGTAAAGTAAGCTGTTTCATTCCTGTAATTTAAGTATCTCATCACATTGCTACCCAGACCCAGCTCTGCTTAGTGTCAAAGATTAGAGAGGGCTAAGTATGCTCAATGCAGTCAGGTGCAGTGCTCTCAATCAGAACATGTTTTGGCCTTCTCCAGTGCTGCTAATGTGTCAGTTTTTTGAAGTTCTTAGAGAGAATGTCACAGTAGCCTCCAGAAATCTATTCCTGTAGCTAATGACCATTGTTAAATGCTGCCTAAATAAACTCCTACTTGCTTCTACCGCAGTGGACACATGTCACAGCTTTTCATAAACTGTAAAATCCATCTAAGGTAGCATTTTTGCATTTTCTTACATGGCCTTATTCTCTCATTAGCCTTTGCCTATGGTTTCTCCGCAACAAGTTTGATAGCACTACTCAAAATTCATTTAATTTATTTATCAAATTACCTATTGGTATATAACACAGAGGGAAAAACCACAAGTCATGAGAATACAGTGCCATACATTTTCACAAAATGTGCACATTTATATTACCAGAAACCAGATAATGAATAACTTTACCAGCACCACAGAAGCCTCCTCATTCCACCATCTCCTCGCTACATCTCCCAGTGGTAACTGCTATCCTGATTTCTAACACAACAGATCAATTTTGCCTATTTTAAACTTAATTGAATGGAGTCGTGGAGTAGGTACTTTTTTGTATCTATCTTCTTTAGCTCAATAATATATTTGAAAGATTTATCCATGTTTCTACATATAGTTTTACTTTGTTAATTCCACTCCTGTGGATATGCTAGCATTTATTTGTCCATTTCACAGTTGGAAAACATATTTGTTATTTTCAGTTACATTATTATGAATAGTGCTTCTATAAACACTGTTGTACTTATCTACTGGTAGAAAATTATATACTTTTTTGTTATATTTAGAGTAGAACTACTGGGTCAAAGACTATGTATACATTTTGCTTTAAGAGATATTGTCATGGTTTTCCAAAGTACTGAAATAATTTCCACTTTTACCAATTTCAGTTTAACAAATATCTGTTGAGGTTTTTACTCTAGGTTCAAGAGTGCCTGGAACAATTTTTGGGCACTCTTTTAATAAAGAGAAGAGAAAATTATAAAAATAAAATTTGTATAGATACAAGGAAGTCACCCATGCAAGGGAAGAATTTCTTTTCTCTTTTAGCTTTATTGCATATCCAACTTGACATACTGCATTGACCTATGTGCTGTAGAAATAAATATCCAGCTCAGTTGTGAGCACAGTCTCCATATTGTATCTGTCTTGGTAGAGCCAATCCTCATTTCAGTGTCCTACACATAGTAGATAGTCTTTTGCATAAGTATTAAGTAGTAAAATACGTGAAGATGATAAAAAACTAAGTCACTGCTACCAAAAAAGTCATAATTTACTGTGATTTTCCATCATCAGTTTTTAGTTATGAAGCCAACAATGACATGATAAATATTCATAGGAGGCAGTTACAGTTAAAAAATTTGTACTAGCCCACTTTCATTTATTCTCTCAACCATTAGGAATCTTTTTGTTTATGTTTTTCTGTCTATTCTATCTGTCATCTATTTACCATCCATTTATCTAGTTTTATTGTACCTATTTCCAAAAATAATTTGTCTTTATAAAGAAATTAACAAAGAAATAAACTTGACATTGCATTTGCTCAAAAGATGCTGAGAGCAATATTGCATTAAGATGGAACAATATAGTCAGACTGTATGGTTAGAGGGGCAAGAGTTATCAGGGTCAGGGAGAAGACATACAAGAGCAGGTGCAGAGTGACCAGCGTCACAATTCTGCAGATGCCTGTTCTGATGCAGGTCAAAGCTGAACAAAGAGCAATCAAGTACATATTAGGTTTCCTTAAGGCAGTCGACATTCTCTAATCCTCCATGGTGTAATATACTCTGGTTATTATGAGAATCAACTTTAAGGTTGGACAAAGTTAATTCCAGCTTTGCCAGCTACTGACAGCCAATCACTTATTAAGCTGGGCTGCATTTTTACATTCTGTTACATAAGGATAATAATACCTATTTCATAGGAGTGCTATGAGGATTAATTGAGAGAAACTACTCAAAGCATCTCCCAGATAGAGAGCAGGCAACCAACAGGAGCACTTTGTCCTCTGGTCAAGTAATGTGCTCCCTTTAAAGAAGCAGTGACATTGCTGCTGCATATTGAATTCCAGGCCTGAGAATCTGAGATCACTCTGTCCAATATTAATACTTAGAAAATCTATCTGGATTGAAAATTAACTTATTTATTTTGCTCTCAAGTCAGTTTTTAAGATCATTCCCCAAATTAAAATTAATATGTTCTCATTTAGTTCCTCTCATAATTTTTTAGTCAGTATAGCACTTTATTTATTCAGATTTGAATTTAACTTATGTATTTACTTACCTGATTTCTTACTTAAACTTTAAGTTCATTGGAGGATGTTGGGTTATCTAATCATCTTTGTATTCTTCACCTTTGTTACTGAGTGTTTTATAGAGTTTTAGTACTCATTAAATATTAATATTTATTTTTTTATGCTGTGTAAATCCAAATCACTTAATTTAATTAGTTGGTTTTATTAATCAGCCTTGGTCTAATAACAAATAATCCCCAAATCTCAGAAACTTAAACCGATATGAATTTATTTCCTACCATGTTACAACCATAGGGCTGCTGCTTTAGTAATGCTGTATGTTTGGTCTGATTCCTAACCTTAGTCTCAAAGAGAATCTTCTATCTGAGATGGGCAGTTTTTATGGCAGAGAGAAAAAAACAAGAGAAATGGCAAAAAGGTGGGCTGCCTCTTAAAGCTTGTATTTTGATGTGCATATCTGCCAATTTCCGTTAGCTAAAAGCATGTCACATAGGCAAGCTCGACATCAATCAGGAGGGAATGGAAGTGGGGGATGCGGGTGGATGTGGCTGGCAGTTTAAGCTTCACTGCAACAACTGAAGTTGTATAATCCTTTTAGAAGGAGAGAGGATTAGAGAGCGGATAGATGAAGACCCTGAGACTGGGATACTGGGGGTTTAGGAATCACTGAGTCACTAAATTCATGTCACCCACCATTCTCTCGTGCTCTAGGAAACTACTGTTAGAGTGAAATCTTCAGTGGAATATAGATTTTATTTTTGAGGATTTCACTGACTTTATTAATCAGCCAACAGCTGGCTGCATATCAAAAAATTGTCTTTAAATAATTTACTATCCTGAGAATTTGAGAAAAGGTCTTTTTGCTCTAAGATCTAAAATTATGGTAGTTTCTCCTATAGTACTTCAGTGATTTCAGGCCTTGTATGAAATAGATAGAGCTGACATAACAAAACAACACAGACTGTGTGGTTTAAACAAGAGAAATGTATTTTCTCAGTGTTCTGGAGGCTGGAAGTCCAAGATTGAGGTGTGGCAGGCTTGGTTACTTCTGAGGCTTCTCTCCCTGGTTTACAGATGGCAGCTTTCTCACCGTGTTCTCATGTGGTTTTTTCCTCTGTGTGTGCATCCCTGGATCCCTTTGTGTGTCCAAATCTTATAAGGACACCAATCAAATTGGATTAGAGACCACACTAATGGCTGCATTTTAACTTATCACTTCTTTAAAGACCTTACCTCAAAATACAGTTGCATTCTAGGGTTCTTGTGATTAGGACTTCAGCATATGAATTTTGATGGACATAATTCAGCCCATAACAGAACTTAACAGTTTTTTTTTCTTTTAAAACTCAAATTTTAAAGAGATAATCAGTTAAAAAAAGCAAAATTATTTTTATTGATAATTTTTTTCTAAACAATTCCATCTATAGATCTGCATATAATAGGTGAAATAGGTGAAATATGTTCTCAATTTATCTATTATTATTACCATTGGACTCTCAAGATCAAGGATGTACTTTAATATATATAGATTTTTTCCACCGTTATTGTTTATTTATTTTTATTGAAACAATTGTTTATGCATATTTTGGGGGTACAGAGTTGAATATCAATACTTGTGTATAATACTTGATCAAATCACGATAATTGGTATACTTATCTTTACAAAACATAATCATTCATTGAGACCTTTAACCAATTTCTCACTAACTCTCCCCTCCCCCCTTCCCACCTCTAATAACCATAGTTCTATGGCTCTCTTTCTGAAAATTCAACGTATTATTGTGATTGTTGTTTCTTTCTTTTTTATCTATTCATTCATTCTTTCTTTCTTTGTTATTTATTTGTTTATTTTTAAGTTCCCACATAAGAGTGAGGACATGTGGTATTTCTCTATCTGTGCCTGGCTTATTCCACCTAACATAATTTTCTCTAAGTTTATTGATGTTGGTGCAAATGGCAGAATTTCATTCTTTTTTATGGCTGAGTATATTTTTTAAATGAAACTTCTTAAATTAAAAATTTCAGTGTAGATTGGGATAATTTTTTGGAAGTTAATCATCCAGCGTATATACCAATTTTGTAAATGTGTATTTAGTTACTTAGAAATTCTAAACTGAAGCATTTAATATATGGAAATAGACACCTCTAAGCACAGAGCTGTGTATTTAAAACTGCAGAATTCTAAAAAATAGAAAATATGAAGGACCAAACCTAAACAGCATTCATTGTGGGAAGGACCCAGAAAATTGTAGTTCAGCTATTAACTGAATGTTTTTCAGTCTTTAGAAAGAATAAATAAAGTTATGTAAATTGACATGGAGAGATGTCTATGATCTGTTGATAGGTAAAAAAAACAAAAAGCAAGTTGCAAAACAGTATGCTGTTATGCTCCTAACCTTGTACGGAAGTCACAAGCTAATTGATAACAATAGTTTTATCATGGGTCTTATGGGGGTTGGTTTGGGAAAGTAGAACTGCAGATTTCTACCTCTTATTTTATATAATTTTCAATTTTTACATATTATATAACAATTATTACTTTTGTAATAAATATGAAATATTCAAATTTAAAACTAGCATGTTCCAAAAATTATGCTTCTAGGTATTTACTTAATTGATTTAAAAACTTAAACCTGTATGTAAATGCTTATTGCAGTTTTATTCATAATCACCCCAAGCTGGAAGCAACCAACATGTCCTCCAATAAGAGAATGGATAAACAAACTGTGTTACAGCCGTATGGTAAAATATTATACAGTGATAAAAGTAAATGAGCTATCAAGCCATTAAAAGACATAAATGAAAATAAGAAAGTCGTGGGTAAAAATCTTCAACAATGGTGGTAGTATGTCAAAGAGATGCAGGAGCCAACTGAAAAAGTTTTTAACAACCAAAGCTGGAACAATTTGAGCAAAAAAATAAAGTAGTAATAGATTATAACCCAAAATAAAAATAAATATCCATGAGTTCACACTTATAGAAAGAAATGGTTAAGTAAGCAAATAAATGGGGAAAAAGAAACAAACCTCCCATAAAGAAAAGTCCAAATAATTTATGACATGAAGAAGGTGGTGTATAATTTCTCACACTATATATGTGGCATGGCCATGCTGATGC
Organism: Galeopterus variegatus; assembly: GCF_000696425.1. Taxonomy (NCBI): domain Eukaryota; kingdom Metazoa; phylum Chordata; class Mammalia; order Dermoptera; family Cynocephalidae; genus Galeopterus; species Galeopterus variegatus. The sequence goes on from NW_007728482.1 coordinate 262,967, forward strand.
TCTTCCACAGAGTACAGTATGAAATGTGGCAAAGGAAAATAATAAAAAAAAGAGATTAACTTTACATTGGAGAAACCTGACAAACACTACCTGAGCCAGATGATCAAGGTCAACACTAAAGGTGATCCATCATATTGACAGGATGTACACTTGGTATAATGTGATGAAAGAGTCACTCTACTTCCGTGGTCTTCTTCTAAAAACCCATAACCCCAGTGTAATCATGAGAACAAAGTCAGGTACACTCCAGTTGGCGGGCATCCTGCAAAATACCTGACCAATACTCCTGAAAACTGTCAAAGATATCAAAAGTGAGGGGAGTCTACGAAACTATTACAGCCAAGATTAGCCCAAGGAGATATAACAACTAAATATAATGGGTAATACCGGATGGGATTCTAGAACAGAAAGAAGCTATTAGGTTAAAATTAAGAAAATCTGTTAAATGTATTTCAAAAAGACAGGACCCAATTAACAACTGAACACATATGCAGATCCTGAAAAAAAGTACCATATTTTTATTGACCTTTTTGCTTTTAGAAATAGAGTTATTAGTGAGATAGTCAGTCCCTCTTTTCCCCACTCTCAAATTCCAGCAGAAGGCATCTATCTGTTTTTTGGTTAATGCTGATATTTCATGACAGTATCAAGTTATTTCCTCTTGATAGGAGCTCTGTTCAGCATTTTAGCACAAAGAAGCAATCTTTACTTCCCAATAAACTGATCATATATACAGAGAATTCTCTTCTGTTATGACCCAAAGCAGATATTCTTTGCTTTCATCGTCAGCAGCATCATTATCCTTATCATCAAAACTGCATATATGGATACAGCTCTTCATTGTTTATAAATTGTTTTCACTTGTCTTTTTGTTGAAGAGTCTGGCGTTTTTGGATTAATAGGAATACAAGGAGTTATAAAAGCCAGTGAGATAGCGTGTATGAGTGCGTGTGAGTATATGCACATGTGTATACTCACACCTGACACATGTAACATATACATATATATGCATGAAAATATATCTGCATCTGTCAATATCACACACTCACACACAGACTTATATATAGTGTGTTATCAATGTGTCTCTCATGCATGCTTTCATTCTTTGTTCCCACTCCATTTATTTCTTCCATATGAGCATATGGAGATTTTTTTCCCCCAAATTGGTTAAATAAGCACATTATTTTGAGCCAAGGTGTGTTAACATTACACTAGAAACTGATGTCATTGCATTAATGACATGGTATTCATAAAGAAAAGCTCAGAAACAACTAAAATGTAGTAATATGTAGTGAATGCTGCATGTAAATGCATGAGTTCACGCAATCAAACCTGCTGTTTAGGATGCTTTGACAAAGAGACTTAAATTGGAAATCTTTATCCTCAATTATTTTTTTATAAAATTATTTTAATGGGTGAAATTTAAATTGTATGGGCTAAACTAAAATATTTTCCTCAGAAATTTAAATTGACAGCAAGCTACATAATTTTTTTTTTCAATTTTAACAGATTACTCTTTTTGTTGTTGTTTATTTTCTTTGTTAACTACACAGAGGCTAGGTATAATAAAGAGATGGGTGGAGTAATGGACTAGATGTAAGTAAATGTAGATCCATAAAATATAGAGAGTCATTGGACTGAAAATCTACTACATAAGAGATTTAGCTAGAAAAATAAGAATGATAACCTTAGACCTCAGATTTAGTTTTCTTTGCACAGAGAGAAATATAGATTGAGAAGCTTGGATTTCAAGAAAAATAAACCCATTAAAATTTGCTCAAATATGGATAGAGGAGATTTTAGTTATTGTGTAAAAATGACGAAGAATCTCATTGACATTAGAACAAGGCACAGAGTGTAGCTGGGCCTCCTGGGACTGAAACTAGGTTGTTAGGAATCTCTCTCTCTCTCTCTCTCTCTCTCTCTCTCTCTCTCTCTCTTTCTCTGTGTGTGTGTGTGTGTGTGTGTGTCTTCTGGGTGCACACACACTCACACACACCCTTCTTTTTTATTAGGAAGTAATAGAAAGTAATAACTTCCTTCCTCCTTCTCTTCTTTTTTCTTTCTTTCCTTTGCCATTAGCTTGTCTGTTGCATTCTCCTTTCTGGACCAGCTTCTCTGCTTACTCTTCTTGCTGTCTTTCCTGTAACTGTATCTTGGATGTGGCTATGATTTGTCTTGGCACAAACTCTGACCTCAACACTACATGGATTTTTATCTATAAAGTGTCTTGCCACCATGTGGCTAATACCTCTGTCTTATAGTTCAGGTTTGAAGTGGAAAAACCACTGTGTTAATAGATAGTCCAGCCTTGGTTTGATCTGGGTAGTTCCCAGTGTCCAGTGGGAATGTGTGGTCGTCTGTGTTGCCCCTTTCTTGGGGCTACGTGAGGCTAACAAATTGATGCTTATGATCTTCTACATCACAGACAGCTAATCCAAATAATTTAGTTGTCAACTGTCCACTTCGTTTACTAGTCATTATCTGTAATTTGACTTTCTAAATGAATTTAATCAATTAATTACAAGTAGTTTTGAGTACTTGCTATGGATCATCACTGTCATAGACTTTGTAGAGATTACAAAACAATCAACACATGTTACTAGATATAAAGGAACTTAGAAAAAGTTGGGGAAGAAACCAACAATGCATTTGAGGTAATCAGTAAACAATTAAGCTGCTATTTTTCACAGCATAGGTTGTAAGTACGGTAATTAAGTGATGGTAGAATTATGGGTGAATATACTTTGAGACGATTTCATGGAATGGATAGGAGTTGATAGGTGTCTAGAATAATGGGTAGGACTTGCAGAATTTAGGAGAAAGGACATTCAATATAATTTAAAGTCACAAGTGATGTGAGTCTTCAGAGAGAGAAGTAAGGTTGGGGCAAAGTTATGGAGAAGAACTACGAGAGTTTAACAAAGGAGCCTATTCTATAACAAGAATATAACAGAAAAAAAGGAAAAAAAAAAAGTAGTGAGGACGCAGAGCCTGAAGTTAGCAAGACCATCTGGAAGCTTGAAAGTGAGGGAACACCATTTATTTTGGTTTAAGGTGATGGCTGTAGAGTATGAAACCATGGCAGTATGAGTTGTCATGAAATGGATACTTGAATCAGATGATTTACCTGGGTCCTAACCCTGGCTCTGCTTGGATCTGGTAGTGTGTTCTTGAGCAAACCATCTTCTTTCTCTGGGATTTAGCTCATCTTCAAAATGGTGTCTTTATTATAGTATTCCGTTAGGTTTCTCCTGGCTTGAGATTGATAAAGTTGGTGATATGTGTTGAAGAGCATCTTCACTATACAGAAGGACTTTGTGACAGAAAGAATAGAAGGATAAAAGAGAAAAAAATATAAACAGAAGTCACGTTAGTATTTCTAGCCCAGTTTTATACACTTAGAATCCAAAAATCTGTGGATGATGTTGGGGTATATAAAATGCTAAAAAATTTAAGCCTAGAGCTGAAATACACATATAGTTTAAGAAAGGTAATTTGCTTATAACAATTTATATATAGTTTATATGTATTTTTGCTGTAAAGCTGGAGTGAAAAGTTAGTTTTTTTATTTAATATTTTTTTAGTAGTGGGTTAAAGAATATGGTTATATAACATTTTTGATAAAGTAATTCTGTTACATTCTGGAAATTAGTTGTGGATTTTAGAAAACCTGATTCCCTGCTGTGTGAAATGGGAAACCTGGAGAAGAAGAAAGATCTGTCAAGAAAATAAGTAAGCTCAATGCTTTGATTAACAAGTGGCCAGGTGTTAAATTTAATTGCCTCTAGAAAAAAAGGAAATGTTGCTTTTCAACATTAGTCCCACACTTCCTAATCATGGTGGACTTTTACAGCAGAAAGAAAGGGAATGGGGTACATGTTGAAAATTTATGTTTTAAAGAATCATGTTTGTGGTAGAGACTGACGTTATTATTTTCCTCTTTTTAGTAGATTTTATTATAAAATATTTAAAACATAGAATAGAGGGTACTATGCCAAATAGCCACATTTCTACTCCTGAATTTTTTTAAAAAATAACATTTATCTTATTTATCTCAGATTTCTTTCTTTTTTTTTTTTTCCTTTTTGTCCTTTTTACTGACCGGCACCGGGATCGCAACCCTCGGTGTTGCGCCCGCACCACGCTCAGCCAGTGAGCGGGAACCAGTCTCCACATGGGATCCGAACCCTCGGCGGGAGCACCGCTGCGCTTCCAAGCGGCGCACTTTCCAGTGCGCCACCGGGCTGGCCCCAGATTTATTTCTTAAGAAGCAAAATATTACAGATTGAAGTGAAACCCCCAAATACACTTTTTGATCCTATTTCTATTTTTGTTACGGAAATTTAGTATTCTAAATTGATTTTGTTCATCATGGAGAATGAGGAATAATGTTTTTGGCAAGATATAATTTCTGCATATTTACATATTTATAAAAATATACAATATGATATTGTATGTTATATATTCATAACTTCTTTTGAATGAACAATTACAAGATTTATAAAACTGGTATGGGTTTTAAATTTTAAATTATTTTTATGGGAATTATCTGTACAGATATATATAGCTCTACTTTAATCCATGCATGAATATTCCATTGTTTATTTATTCATTCTTCTCTTAGTGAGCATTTAAGTTATATTTAATTTTTTTTATTATTATTAACTAAATGAACTCTTGTTTACATCTCCATGGAGATGTGTGCTAGGGTTTCTGTGTACATCCACAGGTGCAGAGGCTAGTCTAAGAAGACAAACATCCGTTTTACCTTTTACTGACCAATTGTTTTCAAAAGGGATTATATTAATTTATAATCCCACTGAGAAGGTTATGATTTCCTACTTCATATCTTCACCATTAACTGAAATGTTCAGAATTTAAATTTTGTCAACATTATAAATATTAACAAAAATGAAATCATTTTGTTTAATTTGCATTTCCTGGTTGTCAGCAGAATTAAAACATTTTTATGCATTTATCAGTTATTCTGGTTTCCTCTTCTATAATTGCCTTTTTGTTCTTGCCAATTTTTTGTAATAATTTGTAACCAGTATTTAAAAATAAATTATTGATGCTTAACCATCATTTGTAATTTTCTTTGCAAATATCTTTTATGGATTGATTTTTAAAATGTTTTAACATTTTATTGTGTTCACAGAAGTTTAAATGAACTCATGTTTATTAATATTTTCTTTACATGACATGCTTTACATGAAATTATTAAGAAATATGTTCCAGTTTTACAGCCATAAAAATGTTGTCATATTTATTTGGGAAAGCTTTAAATATTTAAGTAAATATTTAAGTCCATCTGAAATACATTATTATCAATGTATGGTTAATTTTTTTCACAGTAATACCAACATTGTTTCTTGAGTAATCTGACATTTCCTATTGATTTTTAATGCTGCTACAGTCCGAAATAAAATTTATGTACGGTGTTGCTTTCCTTCTGGGCTGATTATTATAAAATTATATTTAGTAAGGTCAATCCTGCTATTTGGTTCTTCTTCTAAATTATATTTATGTTTTACAATGCCTATACAGCTTACAGGTTCATTGTTGAGGCTATTACAAAAAGTAGATAAACCTATTGAAATACTGATTATAATTGCATTAGTATTATAGGTTAATTTGGAGATAATTTGCATCTTTGTGACATTGATTGCCCTTTTCCATAGAAATCGTATATATCTGTATTTTTTCAGGTCTTTTCATGTTCTTAAATAATATCTTCACATCTCTTGTTAGATTTGTTCTTAGCATCTCATAATTGTGTTACCTGGTAAATAAGAATTATTATTATTATATTTTCTAATTGGCTATTACCAACTTATAAAAATGCTGTCATTATTTGAAGGCAAAACTTTTACTAGAAAAACTGCTAAATGCATTAAATTTTATTGCCTTATCTTGACTTTTTTGTAGAAATTACATTTTATGCAAATAGGGATCACATTTATCTCTTTATTTCTAAGTATTATACATTTCTGTTCCATTTGTTTTATGACTCTTGCGAGGATTTATAGTAACATTCTGTGATTTTATTGTAGATTACTTAAGATTTTCTACATAGCTATTTATGTCTCTCCATATAAAAACTTTTATTTCTTCCTTTCTGATCTGCATGCCTTTTATTTCTCTTTTATTTATTTATTTATTTTGCCTTATTTTGTTTGTCAGAACTTTTATTACTGTGTTGTTTAGCAATAGTGAATTCAGACATCTTTGCAGTTTTCCTGATCTTAAGGGGCAAGTATTCCATCTTTTACATATACATATGGTGTTAGCTGTAGGATTCTGAAGATGCTGTTGGTCTATTAGAAGAATATCTCCTATATTTCTAGTTTTCTGAGAGTTTTTATATTACAAATGGGTGTCGAATTTTGTCCAATGCTTTTTCTGTCACAAGTGTTATGTACATGTGATTTTTCTTCTTTAGGTTTTTTATGTGGTGGATCACAATTATTGATTTTAATACATTAAGCATCCTCATATACCTGTAATAATCCCAAATGGCTCAACATCTCTGTTAGAGAGAAAGGACTTTATCATGTTTTCTAGCATCTTGGTAAAATGAAAAAAAAAAATCCTTCTTCACCAATGCATTATAAATTCAATCAACTATTGAATTGCTGATGGGATAATAGGCATATATATATATATATATATATATATATATATATATATATATATATATATATATATATATATATATATATATATATATATATATATATATATATATATATATATATATATATATATATATATATATATATATATATATATATATATATATATATATATATATATATATATATATATATATATATATATATATATATATATATATATATATATATATATATATATATATATATATATATATATATATATATATATATATATATATATATATATATATATATATATATATATATATATATATATATATATATATATATATATATATATATATATATATATATATATGCATTTAAAATTACATATATATATACATATATATATACATATATATATGTATATATATATGTATATATACATATATATGTATATATATATATATATATGTAATTTCTTTTCAGGTTCCTTTCCAAAGTTATTCCATATCACCATGATGTCAATGGTCCTTTTGCCCATGTAGAACTACCCTCTTCACTTAAAGAGTTTGTCCTTCCTTCTGGGACATTCTGAATCTCAGCTTCTCTGAAGAACTTGTTTCCATCATGTGGGCAACCCTCACATATTTATTATTAAGCAGTTAGGCAAATATTGAAGTCTAGTGCTTTGCTGTCTTATCATTTTATGGATTTCAATGTTGCCTTCTGTCTAAGCTGCATCTGACAATTTGTATAGAAATCTAAGGGTATGACTCAGTTATCAACATTGTTTAAAGCACCCTAGTTGAAACCAATATGCAGACAAATCTTAAAACCAAAGTTGTTCTAAAGTTCCCATTCTCAGGTTTTAGCTTGTATAAGAATTATCAGGAGAGCCTGATAAAATACAAATTTCTTGGCTCAACCCCCAAACTTTCAGATTTGGTAGAAATCTAGATGTGTGGAACCCAACCATTTGCATTTCTAGCAAGTTTTCAGGTGCTGCTGATGCATCTGGTCTGGGGACCATACTTGTTATACAGTGGTCCTATAGAACCCTTTTCTGTTACTAGAGTTCCACTTGAGAGTATAGGCACAGTAGAAGTACATGTTAGATATCTTATGATAATAATTACACCATAAGAACAATTAACTTTTGCTTGGTGTTTTGTGTTTTACAAAGTACTTTCAAACCAAATATGTATTTTGACATACAACCATGTGAGTTAGACACTAATAATTTACTTATTTTTTCAAAACAAGAAGTTGGAACTCATAAAAGTTGAGTAGATTCTCCAAAATTGCACTATAAATCACCTGCAGATTGAGTTTCGCATCTAGTTTTTCTCACTACAAAATCTTTTTCATTTAACATACCAAAACAAATGCTTTTATATACACTGTTGTGTTGTATTCCTCCAGCAATCTCCTGCGATGAGATGAACAAGTATTAATCTGTTAGTGATTGGTCACAGCACATCTGTTATTCAGAAAGCAGATTGAGTAATTGTACTACCTCCTTGTCTTCTGGTGATAAACCCACATGAAATTTTACAAAAATGGATAATTGAAAGAGGAAATGGGCCAAAAAAGGTGAAAGCTCAGCAAAGAAATAAAAAGTTGTAATGCTGGAAGGGAAAACAAATTGAATAAATGATGTTATAGAAAAAGTGGTTGACTGTGGGAATATTCGCACTCCTGCCATTCTATAGTTTATATATGCTGCAAGAGGAACCAAGTGAAAATAAATTTATCAAAAAAATGAGGAATATGATAGTAACAAAAAAATATAGAGATATCCCAGAGAAGTGACATTGGCAAAAACCTCAAATTAAAGGATCTCTAGAAGATATTTCTTGACATTGAAAATACAAAAAAACAAATGTTGGAAGCTGATCCAAACTTAGAAAGAAGGATGAAAATTTACCTAGGCATAGAAAAGATGCTTATCCTTTATCATAAGTTAGATGATAGGAGGGCAAGCATGATTCGAACTACTTTTGTCAAGTGTTTCATAAATAAATAAAATATGTTAATTCCCAATGTTTTAATATTTTTAATTACACTGCACTAAATAAATACACAATTGGCCCTTTGTATTCAAAAGTTCCACATTTGCAGTTCAGCCAAATGCAAATGGAAAATATTCAAGAAAAAATAGTAAAAAAAAAAAAAAACCCAAAACAATGCAGCAATAAAAATAATAAAAATAAAAACAATATATGGGCCTGCCCGGTGGCGCACTGCTACAGTGCGCCGCTTGGGAGTGCCACTGAGGGTTCGGATCCCACATACAGACCGGCCGCTCACTGGCTGAGCGAGGTGCAGGCGCGACACTGAGGGTTGCGATCCGTTGCCGGTCACGAAAAAAGACAAAAAGGAAAAAATAAATAAATAAATAAATAAAAACAATATAGTATAACAACTATTTGCATGGCATTTACATTGTTTTAGGTACCAGTAATATAGAGGTGGTTTTATGTATAAGGGAGGATGTGCATAGGTTATAAGAAAATCCTATGCCCTTTTATATGTGGAACTTGCATCTGTGGATTTTGATATCCACAAGGGGTTCTGGAACCAGTACTCCATGGATACCAAGAGACAACTGTATTTTTATTTTTAAAATTTCTATACATTTATAACCAACAGTAAGAGAGCTTTAAATGTTTTGACAAATTTTTTGAAGGTTAGGGAACAATGGTAATTATTTCCATTTATTATTCAGGTCTTTTTACCTGGTTTCTGTTTACATTTTTGTTTTTTGAAAACATGCTAAGTGAGAGCATCCTGACATGTAATAATTGTTTTTGAGGAAAGTCTTTATCCTTTGTGAAGGAAGCTGACTGGATTCATGACAGTCATTAATCTTTATAGGTAGGAAGAAGACAGAAGGGGTTTAATTTCTTATCACAGCCATCCTATTTTCATTTTATGAATAATGTTTTGGATTCCTGACATAGTTCCATTAGCAAAAAAGTTAGTGCAGCTTTGCCATTTATTACCACAACAATTTTTTAAATAAAATACTTCAAGTCCACAGAAAATTATAGAAAACAATATAACAAAAATCCATTTAACATTTTAACATTGTATAATATATGCTTTATATCACTACACTTTGAGAAATGAAACATTATAGAGAGATTGCATTTGAAATTGCATCTATCCTTCTGCTTTCTTACCCAGAGGTGGTAACTATCCTAAATTTGATGTGCATCAAGATAGGGAATTATGATGTTTGAAAGAAGTAGTAGCTTTAATGAGATTTTTACATCTAGGATCTAGCACTTATTATCTGGAGGCAAGTCACTTAACTTCTTGGAGCTCCAGTTTTCTAATGTATAAAATGGGAATAATCCTATATATCTCACATGAAAAATAATTGATATAAAGCTTTTCACGTGTAAGGAGCTCTCCATATATGATAGATATCTATACTATTGTCTGTCTGCTGTCTGCTCAGGAGCATTTAAAATGGAGAGATAGATGTAAGGATTCCAGACACAGGATTGTTCTTTCTCTTGAGCTCACCCCCAGCTCTTCCCCTAAACAAGTGAACTCATTCCTCACTTTTATCTTATTTTTTTGAAAAGCAGCTGCGGCTAAATGGCTCACTGCAGTCTTGGAAACAGTCCTGCACTGAATCAGGTGGTAGCCCCACAGCAAATAATAATATAAAGTGAAGTTCTGGGGTGGGAATCTTGCATTAAAGAGAAAATAATTCTGTCTGATTATTGGAGGTTGGATCCCTTGTCAGCTTATATACATGTGGGGTAATTTACCATCTGTGGGCTCATCCCCCTGTTTCCAGAGTTGTGGGAGAGAGTTTGCTGAATGCATTTGGTATCAGGTATTATTTACTCTCTTCTGGTCACAACCATAAAGGCTTGTTTAAACAAAAATCAAAGGAGCATTCCAAGACATTCCTTGCATTGGAAAATTTGTTTCAGTACCAACACAGCTTAGAGGAGGTTGTGAAAAATTTTTAAATTTTTCTTTTCTGAGAGCATACTTGATTTCCTCCTACAGACTTAATTGGCAGTCTGGGTGCATTCCAATTAATCAATAAATAAAGCCCAGTTAAGCCACATTTATTTCTAGAAGCAAATAGCAATCACTGCATTACTGTGGGAGCTCAGGCCCTGTCTATCAGCTGAATCAGTAAACAGTGAAGGTGGGGGCTTTGACACTTCAGTCTGAAGCGAAACTGCTGCCTTGAAGGAAGGGAAATGGACCAAATCACTTTGATTTATAGATCATCTTGCTTAGTTATCTCAAGAATAAACTCAACTCAGCATTTCACTTAAAATGTACTTTGTTGTACAGTCCTTTACCAAGACTTTGTTATTACATTTTATCTTTCAATGACTTTTTAGCAATTGATAACTAAAAAAACATTTAATAATTAACTACGATTTCTGGCACTTTCACCTAGTGTATCTCATTTAATTCATCCCCACAGTGAATTAAAAAAGAGGCCAAGTTTTCAGTGGCGATAATCCGTATGTTTTTACTTAATCACCAGTTTATTTAAATGATTTGTTTACTTGATTTATCCTTTCAACTACATTGTAATCTCCTTAAAGATACAGAACATACCTCATTCAACTTGTAGCCTTTGTAGAACCTTGCTTGGTAGGTTCTCAGTAAATATTTATTGATTGAATTATGATTAATTTAGAGATCTCAGAAGTAGTTACCTGATTTTCACACTCTTGCCCTCTGAAGGTAATGTCACCTGATTTTTATTTTGCTTTAAAGAAGTCAAGAGACAGTGGTACAGAATATCTAGTGACCTTGGCAAGCTATTTCACTTCTTTGGGCTACACTTACTTTATGACAGAGGAAGAACAGATAATTTGTGAACGTTCCTTCTAGTTCTAGACTTCTCTGAATTTCCTTTGGAGATAGTGGGTATGGGGTTTGCTTTTTAAAAATAATTTACTCTTAAGCATCATTCTTGTTATAGTGGTATTATGAGACACATCACTGCAGGGTAAGATGTAGAGATATAACATCTAGAATAAGGCTGAGGAAGGGAAAATTATATCTTATTTCTGTGAAAGTCCAGAATTATTTGGCCCCACATACACATCACCAACAAATACTGTAATAGTCATGTAAAGATTTCCTATGCAGCAGTTACATTAAAAGAGAGTACATCCAAAAACCAGAATTTAAACAAGGAAGGGTCCTTCCTAGCTGTTGTAATTTAATAAATTGTATGTAAATTATTTGTTTATAATTAACCTCCCGCTCTAGATTGTACATCCTATGAAAGCAAGAATAAATCTGTCTTGTTCACCACAGCTTGTCTTCTGGAACATTTACTGCACTTACTCTGTGTGTGTGTGTGTGTGTGTGTGTGTATGTAATATGAATTAAAACATAAACTCAAACATTGATGCTTATGAACCTTTTTTGGTAGAAGATATTTTTAGATTCATTCAAATCCTTTAACTTATATTTTAAAGACACAAAATGCTGCTGAGGAGAATCATAAATCTGCTACTTTGAATCCCAGAGTTCTGTGCTCACAAGCCAATGTACAGCATCAGTTCAATGGCAAATCAATGCCTCAAGCTGCTGTGAAGAATGACTGATTATTTCTTCCAGGTACCCTCAGGGGCTTCCCAACAACGAATTTTGTATTTCTCATGGAGCCTATTTTTCAAGTCAGAGCATCAAGATTTTTTTTTTTTTGAAAACTTTGTTTTCAAAATGGTGTAGGGTGTGGGGGACACAGGCCAACTGGGGGAACATTGGGGCACAGAATGGACAGCCGATCTGCCCCCAGTCAGCACAGAACCACTCAGTGGGGACAGGTCAGGAATAAAGAACTGCAGGGGATTCAGTTTGCTGAAAAAGACTCAGGACCAGACCAGAGTTTCTATACAACCCAGGTGTACTGGATCTCATCAGAGATGGAAGTACCTATAAAGTCAACCATTAAAACCTGAGCCGCACAAAAAGCCTTCCCCAGGGAATCAGCAGCAAAGCAACAATTTAGCTCAACCACAGGGCTCAAATGCTGTTCCCCACAGGAAGTTCCCCCATTTTCAAAGTAAGCAAAGGACAACAAGTTAGTTCCACTGCAGAGTTTAAGTGGTGTGGGTAGCTAATAATCCAACACAGAACTGAAAGTAAAAGCAAAATACCCACTAAATTTTGATATTAACCAGTAGAGGTTTAATAACACCAGAGAACACCTATAAAACCTAAAACAGCTGGAAGCCTCTCAGGCCCCTGATCTGGGGTGGGGGGAGCCCAAGGGTCTTAGCCATGCCCACGCAATGTCTCCATCCAGCCCAGTGATGACCAAGCCATCACCAGAAGCCCCTGGGCTCCTGAGCTGGGATGAGGGGTTATGAGGGCTTCAGTCATACGCCCCTGACATCTCCGTCCAGCCCAGTGACAACCAAGTCACCACAGAAGCCCTCGGGATCTTGAGCCAGGTTGGGGGTGGGGGCTGAGTGTCTCAACCTCACCCATGACGTACACATCCAGCTGCCACCAGAAGGCCCCCTGGATCCAAACTGGGGAGGCGACATCTGAGGGCCTCAGCCATCCCACCCCCAACATCCGCATCCAGCTTGTCAATGACCATGCCACTGCCAGAAACCCCTGGAGCTCTCGAGCTGGGGTGGGGGGCCTAAGGGCCTCAGCCATGCCCCCTGACATTTGCATCGAGCCCAGCTACAAGCAAGCCACAGCCCCAAACCCCCAGGCTCCTAAACTGAAGTGGGGGGAACCTGCAGGTTTAAGCCAGGCCCCTTTGCCCTCTGCCCAGGCCAGCTCCTTTGCTGGCATGGGCCAGCCCTGCCCACATCTCCTCCAGCTCCATTTCCATTCCGCCTCCCACCAGCCCCTCCCACTGCTCTGCAACAACATCTTTGAATGTAAAAAAGTAATAATAATAATAAATTAATTAAAAAAAATTCAGCTCCTGGTCAGAAAGCTTATAACCTCTGCTTTATACTGTAACTGTGTTTCTCAAATCCTTGAGCAAATCTAGCCCATATAAATCAAAGCCTGTGTGTCATTAAATAATAACAAATTACTAAGAGAAACATCATTCACATAATGTACGTGGCAAATTGTTTCTGGTCTATACTCACATGATAATCCACAGATTTAAATTAAGAATAATATATTTGAAGTTTAAGATGATTTAAACAAACGTTCTTAGAAAAGGAAAAAAGGCAATCCTCCTATGAGCAGAGATAGAATAAATGAAAATATATTGTAAATAGAAAGATTGTATTATTCCAGAAACTCATAAATAAAAGCTATGTAAAGCAAAGACTTGTGTGACCTTGTTGAGACAGAACCATACAGAGCCTGGCAGTGTGGGTTCTAGAGTCATGGTTCCTGGAGCTGAATCTTGGATGTTCCAGTTTCCAGTTATGTGGCCTTGGGAAAATCAGAAAACTTCTCTTTGCTAGAGAGCCTGCAATCCTCAGTTCTTGTATACTCTCACTTGTAAAACAAGGCTAATACACCGTAAGTGCTTAGAATAATATTTGGAACATAAGAAGTGTTCAGTATTATTAGCTAGATATCTTGGTTTCTTAAACTCTGAGTCTAATTGATGTAAAATATATCTTGGAAGTTTATCGAGAGGATTAAATTCAATAAAAAATATTATTGTTTTAACAAGAGTAAGGAAGGATTCCTGATGGATTTTTTAAAAAAATCTATATATTTTCAGTAGAAGTAATAAAAAATATAAGTTGTTAAAAAGCTGTATGAAACTTAAATTCTCTATTCTGAAAGACTCAGGCACTCCCAACTTTAAACTTTATCCTGTTCTTAAAAAAAGAGAAAAGATCCAGGTAGCTTAAAAGGAAAATAGATGCAGATAAAAGGGACTTGACTTGTTTCAGGTGGGCAATGAATGTGGCTCTGAATTTGCTAGGAGTTAGTATGAATAGGCAGAATCTAATGAACAAAGTTCAGTGTTGATAAGATAGAAACTACCCATCTGTTTAGGAAATGAACAATTAATTCCATTACTAAACTCTATAAGAAATTTATCCCCTTTGTACTCATAAAGATGCCAGATAAAATAATAGGTGATAATATGATGCTTTATAGTAGACCTAATGACATGTTCTATGATGCTATTTCTTATAATCTCAATCAAGCAGGCAAATGGCAACGTTCTTATATGTAATTCCATGAAACAATCTCAAGGGGACAATTATAATGTAATCCTGACCCACAGTTCTCTAACTGGGTGACACAGTTTAGAATAGATCATTTGATAATCTAAAGAAATAGATGGAATAAATAATATGTCTGTTAGGATCTGATCAGAGAAACTCAACTACTGTGAGTAATATAGACTAAGAACAACTTTATGTGATTGTGGGAGCTGGTGGAGACACCTATGTGTGTGCTGCCCCTATATCTTGTATTAAGCCTGAGGTTAGTGTAGATTAGCAGTCGGGGAACTAAAGTATTGAAGAGTGAGGACCAACTGAAACCTGTAAAGACACACCGTACCCTTTGTCTGTCTCTCACAATCTCCAATCTCAAAGCTGCAGGTGGCCTGAAGGACAACCTGGTGACCTTTGCCACGGGGCTTCATGTATACTTGGATCAGGACCCCAAGAAGTTCAAGGAAAGGATCTGACAGGATCTGGAGGAACTGCTCTACACAAATAGACTGAGATAGCTGATCAGTATACACCTGCCTGCATGCCTTCAGCAACCTTCAGATCTAGGACTGGAAGCTGGGTCACTGTACTCTTGCCATGACTTTGTCTTCCACTGTTTCCCACATAGATCAAAAAGTAAAGCTCTGCTAGATGACTTCCACGGCATAGCTATTTTGAGGTCTTCCATCAGCTTTCATGAGAGGTTCTACTTAGTAAGATAAAATCCCTATGATATAGTTCACAGTAAATTATCTTACAGATTTTACTCAAGAATAAACGTTTCTAGTGATTTCATTTGGCCAGGGAATCTCAGACTAATCTAATTTCTTACCTGCAAGTATTGCTGCTGCTTAATCTTTTAAGTACAACAGCTTCTAACAATAACTCTTCTTCTTTTAGAGAATCTCCGGTTACTTATCAGTAAAATGACTGCTCTGAAAAGGGACTATACCCAGCAATTGTTCAAGTTTCTCTTATCTGTTTTAGGAGATTTAATTGCTTAGATTTTAGTATCTTTACTTCTTATTTCTCTCCTCAGTCCACATAGAGTAGCTTAGACTTTGAGTAAGATCTGGATATGAATCCTATTTTTACAATTTGAGTAAATTATTTAACTTTTATAACCATAAACCTTCTATAAAATGGAGATCCTAATTGTACCTGGTTTACAGGGTTGCGATACTAATTATAGATACGATAAATGAAAGAACTCAGAATAGTATATGACACATAGTAATATCTCAAAACAATGTAACTGATTAACATTTTAAATAGAATTGGAAACAGAACGGACCTAAAGGGTATTAATAAGTTTGGTTCTTTATGTTGTGTCTAAGGATTGTCTAATACAGAAGTAAATAGTAATATTGGCTTTTTTCCCTAGATCTTCAAAGTTCTAAATCCAAGATTCGAATTCTCATGACCTAGAAAATAAATATACCTAAGCAAAAATTTATGATATATTATTCTTGTGCCTTTACATATTTGAGACTTTAAAAATATGAAAGACTTTATCTGCTTCTGCAATGAGGTTATTTTAAGTGACAACAATGTACAAATCTTAGCATGGATTTTCACTGAGATATGTAATGAAGAAACAATATTTTATATCATACAGAAAATAATTTCCTAGATCAATAGAAATTAAAAACATCAATCTAGCAGAAGCTGCTCTCAATTTTCTAACATGCTCATAGCTCAACCTTACAACTCCTCAAGAAAGTGTGTTACAGTATACATAAAAGGATTTTAAAGTCAAGTGGAGCAGGTGTTCACTATAAGCAGTGTTTCTTTCCAAACAATCATTGTTTAAGAGTTATTTTTTTGAGTGAATTCATTCTTGCTACACTCTGCAGTCACTTGAAGACCATTACCTTACTTTCTGGCAAGGATTGAAACATGTGGAGGGCCCTTGAATCTCATAAATTATCATAGTGAATCAACAGAATTTTTTTTGTTTGTTTCAGGTGCTTCCATAGTTG
The DNA here is from genome assembly GCF_000696425.1 of Galeopterus variegatus. Classification (NCBI taxonomy): domain Eukaryota; kingdom Metazoa; phylum Chordata; class Mammalia; order Dermoptera; family Cynocephalidae; genus Galeopterus; species Galeopterus variegatus. The sequence continues at coordinate 279,740 of NW_007728482.1, forward strand.
TGAACCATGGGGAGAAAATATCTATTGTGTTCAATTGTGTTCACAGCCCCATTTCTAAGGAAACAAATCCAAGGTTGCATATACAGTCCTTAATAACAATTAAACTTTACCAAAAGGAGACTTGAATTTTATTGAAGGTAAAATTAATCCTTAAATTTGGGGTTTATAACTATCTAACTTACTGAAGATAACATTTCAAATTCTCAAATAATTGGCAAACACTTAATTTTGCTATAAAAGTACATGGCTATTAATAGTTATCCCTAAATCATGAAGAACATAAAAGTACAGAGCTGAAAGTTTTTCAAACTCATGTAAAATTCACAATATTGCTGTGAATGAGGCCAGTACTTTAATTTATGGAAGAAATTCATTCAGAAAAGTAAAAAGACTTCTCTAAGGTAACTCAGCTAAAAAGTAACAAAGTGGCAGGGACTCAAACTTGGATCATTGATTTTTAATTCCACTGTGCTTCCCACTACCACATGAATTCTGGCCACATATTGCTAGAGGGGATTTTTTTTATTGATATATCAATATTCCAGCTGTGCTGGCTGCTTTTTTGGTATTGGCATTCCTTAAAACATGAGCTCAATTTAGAATGCCAAACACAGTGGAATGATAGAAAAGCAACAGAAAGGATGTTTTTATAAATGTTTGACACACACCTTATTTTACATTAGAGATGTGGTTTTGGATAGCGGCAGATTAGTTATATTTTTGTAAATCAGAGTCTATTTCTAAATGCTTCTGGAGATCATAAAAGAAGCTCAAAGAAAATCTTTCTTTAAATCCTTGGTAAAGCAAATACCCTTTTCCTACATTTTAAGTTAAATACTACAAAATACCTTTCCAAGTAGTTTATCAAGTGAAATAATCTAGAAATCGGGTTTTTTGAATATATTCACAAGTAAACCTAATAACTATAATTGGCACCTTGATCTTGACCAATGGATTGATACTTCTTGCCAGAGGTGTGACAAAATTTCAGGACTTAAACACAGGAACATCTTCCCTGAATACTCAGAAAATCTGAAGTCCTTCTGTAATATTCTCTTGAAGTATCCTCCTTTCCTCCTTGGTTCCAGTGATCAGAAATGTAATAATTAACTGTTACTATGATTACTTTTTTACTATTCACTTTTTCTATGTTGCATGAGAGAAGTCTCCAACAACTCCAGTGTGATCCTAACACTAAGTGCAATGCCTGAAATAGAGGAGAAGGAAAATATTTTTGTCAATGAAGAGTAAAAAGCTTAAAAATTCACTATTTTATGTATTTGTAAACAATATAGTTCTACAGCTACATATATATCTTTAGAGAAATATGTACTAGAATGTTTAGAGAGACTACCCCTGATTTTATAAGTTTGCAGGTAATTAAATTTTGTTCTTTGTTCTTAACCGTACTTGCCAATGCTTTTATGACTGACATATTGTCTGAATCTGTTTGTGCTACTATTATGAAATGTCACAGCCTGGGTAATTTATACAAAACAGATATTTATTTTTCACATTTATGAAGGCTAGGAAGTCCAAGTTCAAGGTGTGGGCATTTGGTGTTTGGTGAGGGCCTTCTTGCTGCATCCTCACATGGCAGAAGGGGTGAGTACTATGTCTTCACATTGTGGAAAAGGAAAAGAGAGCAAACCCACTCCCTCATGCGCATTTATAAGAGACCTAATCCCATCCATGAAGGCTCCATCTTCATGACTTAATCACGTCCTAAAGGCCACACCTCTTAATGCTATCACATTGGCCATTAAGTTTTGACATATAAATTTTGGCGGACACATTCAGACTATACCACATATATTTTTACTTAGAAGAAATAGTTATAAAATACGTTTTTAAATTATAAAAGTGTCATCATAAATAAGAGGGTAGGAAAAAAGCATTCAGTCTGTGAGTGGACCAATTAGTTGGCTAGTGGGTTCTCATATCACATAATACATGAAAATAAATTGCCCTCAACATAAATTTAAATGTATAAAAATAAAAGAACCAATCGGTTAAAGGCTCAAGTGAAAGAACTCCAGATATAAAGAGACATTATTAAATCAAAACCAATTTTTGAAAACCCCAAGGAAATGTCGGTAGATTAGGGTTCATTAGAAATGAAAGCATCCGTGTGTTAAAACATCATAAAATGAACTGAAGGCAAATTCCAGAAATTTTAAGTATTTGAAGAGCTGTTTTAAAAGAACAAGAAAACACAGAACCCCACTAGTTGCCTATAGAAGCTGTTTGCAAAAGAAAAAAAATCATATGGCTAATAAATATAGAAGAATGTTGATACTAAGAATCAAATTCAAATTTAAACATCAATGAGATACCACTTTTACATTATCAAGCTGGCACAGATTTTAAAAATACACTTAATGCTGGCAAGGTTGTAGTGAGAAGAAACTGCCGCTTGTATAATGAATTAGATCATCTTTTTTCTGAAAACCAATTCAATGTGTGTTAGGAGATCTAACTCAGTAATTCTCCTTGTCGCAATTTATCCCAAGGAAATAATAAGACATACAGACAAGGATATGTGTGAAAGGAGTATCACTGAAGATTTATCCATAATAGTGAACAATTGGACAACTTAAATGTTCAATAACAGAGTAATTCTTAAGCAATTTGTCGTGCATCACAATTATCAATCATTAAACATTTGTATCATTAAATAATGATTTAAAAAGTCCACAATGTAATGAAATTAAAAAGAAATTTAAAAACTATTCAGACTGAATAGCCCACATTGTGTTAATACCTATAAGAGATGATAGGAATATGACTGAAAAATACATCAGAGTGTAATGGTTGATTGCACTTGGTTGAGATTATATTTGATAGTACTGAGGCAGAGATAACTAATTTTTTTTTTGTTTCAACATATCCCTTATTTTTCTTGTAAGGGGGTCTGTGTTCAGTGTAAAGATGCAAAAGGTCAGAGAATGTGAAATTTAGAACAGAATTTAGACATTATTTAGCCAGACTTGATGGAAATACTGAAGTACACAGGATTAACACACACTGAATTCTCTGTATGCATCAGCTCTAATTCCCATTACAATCCCATTAAGCAGGTGCTGTTATTTTCTCTATTTTATAGATGAGACTTAAAAACATTGTGACTTACCCAAGATTACATAGCTAGCACAACTAGTAAGAAGTGAAACATGAATTCAAAACAGATGTGTTTTCAGAAAGAAGAATACTGCATGATCTCACTTATATGTGGAACCTTAAAAAAAAAGTCAAATACATAGAAACAGAGAGGAGTATTACTGGGAGGTGGAGAAGGGAAAGAAATGGGAGACGTAGGTCAAACTTTCAGTTTTGTAGTATAAAGAGATCTTGAACTCTAATGTATAGCAAGAGGACTATGGGTACTTCAGAAAATTCATGGAGAAATTGAATTGAAAGGTATATGAATCTTTCTATGAACTTTTTGAAGACCCTTTGTATTGTATTTTACACATTTGCAAAGAGAGTAGATTTTAAGTGCTCTTACCTAAAAAAAAAAAAAAAAAAAAAAAAAAAAAAAACAAAAATAGGGGGGGGGGAGGGTGTTAAATTTTAACCCTAAAAAAAAAATTTTTTTTTTAGGGTTAAAATTTAACACCCTCCCCCTCCCTTATTTTTTTTTTTTTTTTTAAAATTTGCAAAGAGGGGAAATTTTTAAGGCCTTTTCCCAAAAAAAAAAAAAAAAAAAAAAAAAGAGACATAACTATGGAAGGTGAAGGATGTTAAATTTCATACCTATAGTAATAATTTCATTATGTATATGTATACCAAAATATCATGTGGTGCACCTTAAATTTACCAATTAAAAAAGTAGGTTGTTTCAATGTGAATTTTTAATAAAGGAAAATAAAAAGAAAAAAAAAAAAAGACTTGTTTCTCCACCATGCAGGTACTCAACTTTTAATTATTGAGTTTGTTTTTTGACAACTAGGGAAAAAAACAACAATCATTATTAAACAAAGCATTTCCAATTAACATCTGATATCATGCTTTCCAGTATATTATATTACAGATTTAAATATTTTAAAAACAATAAGACAGTAGATTGAATAGAATTTTATACTTATCCTAATAGAGGTAAAACGACAGCATTTTATGTTTTAAGGCTGAAGAAATAGTTACTGACCATTGACATAATGAAACATATGTATTTCCATTTACATATAAAAGTTAAGTAAAATATATAAAAGAATAAGGAAAGAAAGATACTTGGATATACTCTTTTCATAAGTATAACAAACATGTTTTATCTCAAACATATGTGAGGGTTAGATTTGGATCAAAAGTATAAAACACAACTTTAGTGGATAAATGATCAAAGACCTAGTCATTCATTTTTCCATCATTCAACAAACACTTATCACCTTCTATCTGTCAGATACTGTGGATAGACAGTACAAAGCACTATGAACACTGAAAAGTATCTTTTAAAAAGTTTAACTCACTAGTAAATTGGCAAAATGCTAAATAATACAATTCAGAGATACTATGTCACCCCTCGTTATACAAGAAAATTATTCCTAGTTGATAGAAACTTAACATGGACAGGGTTGTTGAGAGCAAGCAGATTTCTGCACAACTGGAGGCACTGTAAATCAGTGCAGTGTTTTGGATGAGCAAGTTGACAACTCAAGACATGAGTAATAAAAATCATGACCTTCTTTTACCTAGTAATAGTATTTTTTAGAACCTATCCCATGGGAATAATGCAAGAAAGGAGAAAGCCTATTCATGCAAAAATTCTTATAGCTGCATTATAAGTTGTTAACTAGAAACTGAAAAATGTCCAAATAACCAATACTGATAAAATTGCTAGGTAGACAGTGCTATGTCAAATTAAAGGAATGTATATTACCAATAGAATGACAAATGTGAAAACTAGGCACACATTGAGAATGAATGATATAACTGGAAAAAATAACAGATCTTGGAAGGCAGTATTGATTAAAATTATAAAAATTAAGTCACATGATAATAATCACAGGAGAAATTATAGAGTTTGTACATAGAGATAAAAGTGTGGGTTTTCCATTTTTTTTTCCTGATATGATTGTTCTAGAGACAATATAACATAGTAGAGACTGATATAACAAATTAATAAAAATGCAGATTTGGGATATGACTGACTTTTATTTAAATGCAAATTGCCATTACATTGGACTTGTATACAGCAAGATTCATCACCTCCTTCTCATTAACAAGATTGCATCAAGAGGCTATTGAGCACCTTCATCACTGCAATGTGAGTGAATAGTGGATTCACCAATGAAAGAAAATGCAATGGTTGTTCCAAATTTATCTCAAAATATTTTTGATGACTAAAGTAGCAGTGATATGTAAGCAGATGGTCCATTTTATTTTATAAAATGACAAAGGGATCATAATGAATTCTATAAAGTGAATTAGAGTGGTAGGATTAATCATGAGTGAAAATGAGTGCTTCAAGAATAAGAGAGAAAAGGAAGGGATAAATAAATTATACCTTCCTCAATTCAGCTTCTTAGAATTTAGTTATTTCACTCTCATCCCTGTAAATGAAAAGAGTTCTCTGGAGGGTATTTTTGATAATCAAATAGTCAAAACTCTTTAAATATATTGCTCAATTTCTGTACTATTCTTGCTTAAATTCTTTTCTTATTTTCTCAGTCTCAGCTTTATTTTGCCATTCTCACATTCACCAGTCTGAGCAGCAGCTAGACAGCAGATGAAGTGAAGCACTATTGATTGTAAACCCCACTATTACTATTTTATGTTAGTTTGTTTAATTTCTTAAATGAGTACAGGAGGATTCTTGCTGACCTTTAGCATCTCTATCATTGAGCACAGTGGCTCACACAGAGAGCACACTCACTAAAAGTTTGTTGAGCCACTTGAGAATTCTGAAAGTCACTTACGAATTTACTTGGTGTTCGTCATTCAGGAAAGACTCATTCCTGTTTTTCAGAAGAAGAACGAATTGTTTTGCACTTACCTTGCATGAATATAAACTGTTTGGAATCATTTTATCAGCACCTTATTAGAGAAGGGTGCCTTTCATGTGGCAGTAGCCTTAAACCTCTAGAAGAGCTTGCCCAAGAAAAGTAGGCAGAAATGTTTCAATTAAAGAAAGTATGATAAAATGCCTACTATCAGCAAAACTTGGCGCTAGTTCTGAGTAATTTATTTAGATTTGCAGAGGTCTACACATTTTTTGTTCCATAATTGTATTCGCTCCCCTCCAATAAATTCAAAGAAAGTTCGTGAAAGAATGGTCTGCCTTCTTTGTGATCCATCATTCTAAAAGTAGCAAAGTAAAAATAGAAAATTTTTGTAAAAATATACATATATCAAGCCTAAACTGAAATTTCCTTTGTTTATTTCACCATTTCCACTGACCTTGTTAATAAATTACTTGAAGGTCAACAATTTATCCCAGTCTCTTTACTAGACAAAGTCTGATTTATTTTTCCTTTTTAAAAAATTTAAAAAAAAATTTTATCAAGTTCAAATTTTTTGTTCTTGCAGTCTGATTTTAATTTTTCCTAATTAAAGATAGGTAGGACAAATAGACACTAAACATCTTATGCAGATTATATTTATAAAAAGCCTCTGCATAACAAAAGAAACAATTAAGAGAGTGAATGGACAACCTACAGAGTGGGAGAAAATATATGCAAACTGTGCATCTGACAAAGGATTAATAACCAGAATATACAAGGAACTCAAACAACTTAACAGCAAAAAATCAAATAACCCAATTAAAAAGTAGGCAAAGGAGCTGAATAGGCATTTCTCAAAATAAGTTATACAAATGGACAACACAAACATGAAAAAATGCTCAGCATCACTCAGCATCAGGGAAATGCAAATCAAAACCACATTGAGATATCGTCTCATCCCAGTAGGACTGGCTATTATCAAAAAGAGAATAAGAAATGCTGACAAGAATACAGAGAAAGGGGAGCCCTCCTATACTGCTGGTGGGACTGTAAATTGATGCAGCCATTATAGAAAACAGTGTGGAGGTTCCTCAAACAACTACAAATAGAACCGCCATATGATTCAGCAATTCCACTGCTGGGTGTACCAAAAGGAATGGAAATCATCATGTCAAAGAAATACCAGCACTGCCATGTTTATGGCAGCTCTATTTACAATAGCCAAGAGTTGGATCCAACCTAAATGTCCATCATCAGATTACTAGATAAGGAAAATGTGATATATTATACAATGAAATACTACTCTGCCATAATAAAAATAATGAATACTGTCATCTTCAGCAACATGCTTGAACTTAGAGAAAATCATGTTAAGTGAAATAAGCCAGGCACAGAAAGAGAAATACCACATATCATGTTAAGTGAAATAAGCCAGGCACAGAAAGAGAAATACCACATATCATGTTAAGTGAAATAAGCCAGGCACAGAAAGAGAAATACCACATGTCCTCACTCATAAGTGGGGGTAAAAAAATAAACAAAAAAATATTTAAAAAAAGAAAGATACAACAATCACAATAACACATTGAACTTTCGAAAGGAGAGAATAGAGCTGAGGTTACCAGAGGTGGGAAAGGGGGAGAGCGAGGGTGGTAAAGGTACAAAAAGCAGTAACATTGTATATTGTTGAATATGCTAATTATCCCGATTTGAGCATCACATATTGCACACAGGTATTGATATTCAGCTCTGTAGCCCACAGCTATGCACAATCAATTATGTTACCGTTAAAAAAAAATAAAAAAAAAGAAATTTATTCTCTTCAAGTAGTTTTGACCTTTATTTTACAGTAAATAATTGAAATAATGAAAAACCAAAATATTTCCAGAATACATATAGAAAAAGCACAGTGATTTGGTAGAAATAGAGTATTGAAAGATAATGCCGTAGAGTCGATTGAGCCTGGGTTTTGAGTAGAAATCATATGCCATAAGGTAGGTTAGTAAGAGATGATCGGTTGATACTACACAAATAGACACATGTAACTTATTTGCCACAAGTTCTGGGGTGACATATTATCACTCATCTCTATTTTAAAAAAATAAGAGAAAAAATGATTGTAGCAAGAGAGAGATAATGTACAGACCCAATTACTAAATGCACATCTATGCCTTTCCTGTGAATGCGAAGTCCGGCCTTGCTCTTTCATTCCTCTGCACCTCTGACCATGCAGTATCCTTTCTCTAGACCATTCTTTCCTGTCCTTTTTTAGTTTACTTCAACTGATTCTTGATATCTCACTCCAGGTATCAGCATGACTTATTTTACCCTGTGCTCCAACAGTACTCTCCACTGATATTTATTATAACAGGTATTATTCTGCATTATGCTTACTTATTAAACTGTGTCATCTATTGGGGGTAAAGTTCCTGAAGGCAACTTGCCTTCTCTACCACCCCCAATCCAGGTACCTCTACCACATTGTCCTAAACTATATATACTAGTTTGCTAGGGCTGCTGTAACGTAGTACCCAAACTTGGTGGCTTGAACAACAGAAATTTATTGTCTCATACTTCTGGATGCTACATGTCCAAGAAAAGGTCTTGGCAGGGTGGCTTCCTTCTGAGGACTGTGAGAGAAGGATCTGTTCGTTTACAGGCCATCTACCAGGTTTGTGACTGGCTGCTCTTATTTTCATCTGGCATCCACTCTGTATCTTCATATTGTCTTCACTCTGTACATATCTCTGTGTTGAAATGTCCCCCTTTTTTATAAGGACACCAACTATACTGGATTAGGGTCAACCCTACTAAACTCTCCTTAACTTGATTACCTCTGTAAAGGCCCTATCTTGAAATAAGGTCTGGGATACTGGAGATTAGAGCTTCAACGTATGAAATTTGGCAGTGGGGTAAAATTCAACTCATAATACCGTAATAGATAGTTGTTAAATCAGTGAGTGCATGGAAGATCTATCACATTTATCAAATTAATTGTCCTACTTGTATGTTTCCTTTCCTTTGGACAAAGTTTATATTTCATTTATGCTTCAATTCGTAGTGCTTAGAACAAACATGATCACGTAGTTGGTTCACAAAATGTTTTGTTAAATGAGTGATAAATAGCAAATGATACAAAAGTATTTTTTTGTAAGAATGCCTCTGGAAAAAATGTTTTATGTGGGTCCTGACTAATGCTCTTTTCAATGATTTTTGCTGATCACTGCAGATTGTACTGTCCTCAGAATTTCAATGCCCTAGGCAATTTGAAAAAGATATTATGTGTCTGTCATTCAGAGGTTGAAAGTCTAAATATTCTTATGACCTTAATATCTTCTGTTTTATTAGAGATCAGCTCTCATATATGCTTTTGTATCTTATTTCCATACAGTGTTAGTTTTTTTCCCCTGATTTATCAAAACACAATGCTTAAACTAAAATGCAAACTGGCTTTTTATGGATTCTATCAGAGAAATATAAACGTGTCTTTAGGATGCAAACAGAAAGATAATAAGAAATGAAGAGCCTGAGTGTGTGGATGGGGCCCAGAGGAAGAACTTGTATACCAATGTCGCTGTCTGGTTCAGTATGACCACCTCAATTATCATCAGGATCAAAGAGGTGAATAGAATGTTAATTAGCTTCACAGTTTCTCTAATTTAGAATGTATAATCAGCACCAGTAGTAATAAAATAATAGAGACAAAGTTGCTCTCTGAAGAAATTCATGAACCTAAAGTAATCCAATAAGACAAACATGGGCTAATTGTATTTACTGGAAGGAAGACAGCCAGGATGGGTAACAACCAGGGTGACCTGAGGCATGGGAAGTGATGCCCCTTTTGTATCTCAAGCTAACAAATCCCATTCATGTTGAGTCTACAAAGTATTTTTCCAGACACTTCTTAGTAATATGGATTGAAGCAATTTCATTACTGAGTTATTTTCTGAGTAACTCAGAGTTCTAAAGACAGGTAGAAAAGAACAAAAAGACATGTTAGAAAGAAGAATCCAAATTAACAAGACACTCATGAAATATTGTATGAACAGATGTAAATTGTAAGAGAAGAGCCTTTCATATGTACACAGTAGTTACCATTTCTGCCGCTCCTCATTACTTTGTGTAGATCCAGATTTCTACCTGGTATCAGTTTCTTTCTGTTCAAAGGACTCCCTTTAACGTTTATTGTAGTGTAAAAGTGCAAAACAAACAAGAAAACATATTGTACTGCAGGTGTGCCAGTAATGAATTTCTTTAACTTTCATGTTTATGAAAAAAATCCTACTTTTAAGGATTCTTTTAAGATCTTCTCTGGTTTTAAATAATTTTGTTATAACATGTCTTTTTGTTATAACATTGTATAGTTTTATTCGTATTTCTTGTGCTTTGAGTTAGTTGAGCTTCTTGAATCCGTGAAATCAAATTTAGAAATTTTCCACCTATTACATCTGTGTATATTATTTGGTTTCCTTGTTTCTCTCCACTCTTCAAGGGATAATTAATACCTCCCTTGTCCCACAGATAACTGACCATTTTTTCCTTATTCTTTTTCATCTCTCTGTTTCCTTTTAGATAATTTTCACTGCTATTCCTTTTGGTTCACTAACTTTTTCTTTTGTAACATGTAATCTTCTGTTAATCCCATCTAGTGCACTTTTTGTCTCAGACAGTTTGCATTTCTTGAAGTCTGATTTGGAATTTTTAGAAATATCCTCTTGCCTTAATATACTAAATCTGTCATTTTGCTTCATAAATGGAATACAGTTATAGTAACTATTTTAATGTCCTTTTCTTCTAATCTTTTCATCTGTGTCATTTGTATATAGGTTTCAATTAATTGATTTTTCTCCCAATAATGGGTCCTACTTTCATGTTTCTTAGCATATCTGGTAATTTTTAATTTGTGTTAAATATTATAAAATTTAAATTCCTACAAACATACTTGGACTTTTTATGTGGGGTACAGTGTAGTTACTTGGAAACAGTTTGACTTTCTCTGGTTTTACATCCTAGGATTTTTTTAGAGATAATTGGAGAAGCATTTTAGTCTGCTGATTATTTTGCCCCACTACTGAGGCAAAACCTTTCTAAATACTATACCCAATGCCTCATGAATTATGTGATTTTTCTACTAGGCTGATTGAAACAGGCACTATTCCTTATGTGTGAGCCCTGAAAGTTATTTCCTTTAATCCTTTCAAGTATTTCTTTCTTGGGTAGTTTCCTCACATGAATGCTCTGATAAGTCTTTAGCTGAAGACTCAAAGAAGACCTTCTGCAGGTCTCCAAAGTTCTCTCTCTGTACAGTTTCTCCACTCTGTTACTCTGCCTAGCCTGCTTGGTCTCCCTGGACTTCCAGCTCAGTCTCCTGAACTCAGGGAGACAGATTGCTGGGCTCCAACTGTGTTCTACCTTCCCATTGCTTGGACACTTTCTCTAGGTGGTAAGTTAGGGCTTGCCTTATATGTCTTCTGTCTCTCAGGGATCACCGTCACTTATTACCTTATATTCAATGATTCACCATCTATTGTTTCATATGTTGTGTCCAGTTTTTCAGTTGTGGCAGGTAGGAGGGTAAATCAGATTCCTGTAATTCCATCTTGGCTAGAAGCAAGTCAGACTGAAGTTTAATTTAGATATTCAGTAGTTATGAGATAGCTAAGTAAAATTTTTGTGAAAAGACTAAAAAATTATATAAATGTATGAATAAAATATGGACGTGTAGAAAAAAATCTCCTGCTTGCTGTGTGGCTTCTATACTCATATGTCAAGTCACATATGTTAACATAGAGGTCAGCATGTTCTAACATGTAAGTTGTTTCAGTGCCCCTGCTCTCAAGTTAAATTTGAGTTTTCTATCATAATTTCTATTCTTTCATATTCCCCTTCTAACAAGGGAGAATCTGGTCTTTGTCAGATTGGTTCTTAGGACTTCTATAATATGAAATTAGAAGAATTCATTCATTCAATTTTTCCAACAAATATTTATTAAGTGTCTGTTCTGCACTAGGGACTATTCTGGTCATGTGAAATACGTCAAGTAAACAAAAGAAAACATATTTCTGCACTCGTGGAGTTTTTATTCAACAAAAAGAAATCAACATTAATCAATTAACATAGAAAAGAAGTAAATTGTATAATATCATGGAAAGAAATGTCAAGTAAACAAAAGAAAACATATTTCTGCACTCGTGGAGTTTTTATTCAACAAAAAAAATCAACATTAATCAATTAACATAGAAAAGAAGTAAATTGTATAATATCATGGAAAGAAATGTGCAGATCAGAAGAAAAATAAAAGCCAGAGAAGTTAAATCAATGTCAATAATAGAGACCTGGGGAATTAGGGAGGAGAAGGAAGAATGGTCTGGGAGAATTTTGGAGATTTCTTATGAGGGAAGCTCTTAGCAGTTGCACATTGTAAGCAATTTTAGGAGGAGAGAAAGGAACTGTTATAAAGAGTTGCTTCATATTATGAGCTGGATTGCCTTAAATTTACCCTGAGAGATTAAAATAGAAGTTGCAATTTTTTTTAATGATCTTCATAATGCTGTAATAATTTTCCTTAAAAGTTACCTCAGAAGATCTCATAACAAATGAGCTTGAGAGCTAGGATTTGGCCAAGGAGTCTGACTCTATAACCTATACCTCTTATCCATTACGCAGAACTTTAAAAAATCTTTTGGAGGGTAGGAGAGTATGAGTTCGGGGTGAGAATGGTCTAACACTTTTCAAGTGCTTCATAAAGCCTACTACCTGTTATATTATATGTGATTGTGTTTTCTATGTGCTTTCAGAAAGTTCTTTAGTTCCAGAAACCAAGTGTAATCATTAAAAGTTGTTTTTATTAATGGCCTACTATATGTATACATATACCTCTGTATTATTTACTGTGGAATATAAGTTGAAGGACCAGTTTCTTTTCTCATATAGTTTATAAAATTAAAAACTTTATGAAACATGACAGTACTTTGGTGAATCATCTTGGGGATGGTTTTAAAAATTCAAAAATGTTTATCGTGGTAGAATTTTAAAAAATGAAATATTTTAATAGAGTGATATCAGACATGATACTATATGGGTTTTGAAAAGAAATCTAGCCACTAATTAAATTTTTGCAGCAACTATCATAAAACTGGTTAGTAATTAATTAAGTCTAAGTAGAAATTTTAAAAGCTTATGGCTTGTCTTTGAGATTTTAAAATTTATTGCTTCTTCCTCTACTCTTCACCTAAAGAATAGCAAGGGAGGTATATGAGAGAGGGGGTAAGGTCCAAGGTAAGGGAGAAGCAGACAAACACTACGTGGAGCCTCTGCCAGGCTGGTCAGCCAAATGGCTAATTACAATGCACTCTCCTTTGACCTACTGAGAGTAGTAGCCTGAAGAAGCAGAGTGCTGCCCAATCATTGTTTGTTTGTTTTTTCAGTTTCTGCAATATCCCATATTGAATAAAATAACTCTAAGAATGATAATTCTGTGTTTGTCAATGTATCAGTGTGGAAACTTGTTTTTTAATATTGTCTGAAATAATAAACAAAATGACTAATTTTATATTGCATTGCTGAATATAAACTTTAAATAATACACTCTTAGAAATAAAACATTTGCATGTGCAGTAAAGTAAAATTTTATGTCATGATTTTTGGCATTTAAAAAATAATACAAACATTTAAAAAAGTAATAAAAATTGATATGTCATTATACTTTTGAGAAATCCTCATTCTGAGAAAAGAGATTATGTAATTTGCTTAATTTTTTTTAACCTTTAATTTTGAATGAAATTTATGCCTATACGAAAGTGGCAAAAGCATACAGAGTTCTTATATTTCCTCACCCAGATTCTCGTGATGTTAAGGTCTTATATAGCCATTGTGCAATTATCAAAACTAGGAAATTGTCATCTGCATAATGCTATTAACTACATAAGTTACTCTACTTTCACTAGTTTTCAATTAAAATCTTTTTTTGTTGTTGTTGTTCCAGGATCCTATCTTGCATTTAATCTCCTCCAATCTTTGAAGGTTTCTCAGACTTTCCACGTCTTTCATGACCTTGACACTTTTGAAGAGCACTGGTCAGTTATTTTGACATAGATGTATTTGTTTTCTTTTGTAAGTGACAAAATAAAATGATGGAAACCTGATGTTCTTCCCACTGGACCAAGAAATAACTTGCAAGTTTTTGGTGAGCTCCAAAAGCAAATCACTAAGTTCACAAGTCCATAGGCTATATCTGGAGGCTCTTCTCTCAGACTGGAACAAAATGGGAAGAGATTGAAAAACTTTCTAACATTTACTATGGTGCATTCTCCAGAATATTTAGATGGATAAAACTTTGTTATTTTTCACATCTGAATTCAACAATGCAATATTGAACAGAGTAAAAGGTGGATAATNTCAGATTGCAGAAAAGTTCTGGGTCTTTGTTCATATACAAGTTGCTTATACATTGTCATCACTCTTACCCTTTATGGAATATATTTTATTGCTGTTTAATAGATGAGGGAACTAAAAGCCAAAGATATTAAGAATTTTTCCAACTATTAAGTGATAGAACTGGAGTACAAGTTGGCCTGTTTCAAAAGCCAGTGATTTTACTCTTAAACAAAACTATTCTTTAACCTTATTTATGATGTAACAGAAATGCATTTTAACATAGGATGCATGGAGAAGTGCTTGAATAATATTTCCATGACTTTTGATCAAATTGTGTCTCTGAGGATTCTCTAGACAACTTTCACGGCTATGATGATCCCTAAGAATCTCTGAGAAGTTTGTTGGTTTTACAGCTCAATTGGAAGTTCAACGTGGTGAGACATTCTTTGTATACAAGTGAATGCAAAAAAAAAAAAAAAAGTACTCATAAAGCAGAGTTCAGCTAACTGCAGCCAAAGGTGCCCATCCAACCCACCACATTTTCTTTGCAAATAAGGTCTTATTGGAACACAACTATGCCTATTTGTTTTCTTATGGTTCCAGGCTGCTTTCAGTCTACAAAGGCAGAGATAAGTAGTTGTGACAGACTCTATATCCTGTAAGCCTAAAATAGATGCTGTCTGTCCCTTTACAGAAAAAGTTGCCAATGTTTGAATAGAGGATCTTATTTCTGTAAGGGCTTAGTGGTTCACAAGTGCAGGAGTTCAGACTTGTGCTGATTCTCCAGTCTGGGGGATAAATTAAGTAATTTTCCTACTATGACTTCTTGAGGAATATGAATACCTAGCAGATTGTCCTCACTGAGAGCTGCTACCAGAAGGAATTGCCTTCCAGCTTTTTTCCTTGAGGAAG
>NW_007728482.1:295547-302501 GCF_000696425.1 Galeopterus variegatus
GTAAATTGTTCTTCCTTTGTTTAATGTCTAAAAAAGTATAAAACAACAGGGTTTTTCTTAGCTTGATATAAAATAAATCATTGCCTGGGAGAGTCTGTTTGCCTGGTAACACACAGATATGCATTTTGTTTAAATAATCTTAACCTGTCAGGTGGCCAAATTAATTAATCAACCATTTTCCTACTGGAGCGTTGGACTTTTAGATGAAGAGAGAAATGCCAGGATGATGTCATATCTGCCATATTCATTTGAATTCCAGGTTGTCTGAAGAGGCATGCAATGGAAGCAGAAAAAGGGGATCTTGCAGAAAAATAATTGTTTTATCCCATTCTTCTGAGTGTTGGTCACGGATGGAAAAGCTTTTTTTAAAAAAAAAGTCTTTTCTGAGCACCTATTTCCCATAGGCAATTGACAAATACAGCTCTTTCCTTACTCATGTGGGCAAATTCAGACTTCAAATAGGTATG
The DNA here is from genome assembly GCF_000696425.1 of Galeopterus variegatus. Lineage (NCBI taxonomy): Eukaryota > Metazoa > Chordata > Mammalia > Dermoptera > Cynocephalidae > Galeopterus > Galeopterus variegatus. The sequence continues at coordinate 296,015 of NW_007728482.1, forward strand.
ATGAAACCTAAGAAGGAGAATCATAGTAGGATAAAGATGCACATGTTGGGGTGCAAGGGAAACTAGAGAGTTATAGTCAGATGAAAGTGAAAACAATATCAGAGGCTGATGCTGCCCAGAATAAATTAGCAGAAGGTAAGGCGAATATGGTCAAAGGAGGAGGCAAAAGAAGAGGGTTCAGTGTTGGACTTATGCATACATGTTTGTAGAATCACAGCACTTATTATTACAGATATTTAATTCAGTAGACATGTTTGTAGAATCACAGCACTTATTATTACAGATATTTCAAACTGCCCCAGTGCCATGATAACACACTTTGATTGAGATATGATAAAATTTTATGCCAATATATCTTTAGTGACAGTAGCAGAACAGAATAAATCTAGAAGGTAAAAATAAAATTTTAAAAAATCCCCAAATTTCCCATAAGTGAGAAGTCAAATAGATTAAGAAGTCTGTGAAAAGGTAAAGTATATTTTAAAAATTATATTAAAGTAGTTCTTTGTGAGGGATTTAAGACGTTAGAGATAGTTTAAAAAATCAGTCATTGAAGAAATACTTTTGAAATAATCATTCTTAAAGTAATTATCTTAGCAGGAGAAAGTGTAAACTAGAGAAAAAATAATTTTTCCTTTTAAGTCAGAATGCTATTTTAGAATTCTGAGCCAAAGATAAAAGCAGAAATCTTTGAATACTTTTATAAATTGACAGACAGTTGAATAACTCCAGAAAAATTCTTAGTTTCTTAAAGCTATATGTTCCAGATAGGGGATATTCATTTTAATGGCTTTCCTGTGTACATGACTAAACTTTGATACATAGGTTCAACTGGCCTTTATTTATGACCTTTCTTGTCTATTACTAACAAATGTAAGTTTTTCCAAAATGACTGAAGTTTTTTAGTCTCAATTTTTACTGTAACTAAAAAAATGCAACTGTCTCTCTAAGTGGTAATAGCAGCCTTCTGCCTATAACAGATTTTTCAATTAATCAAGGTTGTTTTTTTTTTTCCTTGGGAATTTAAGTTGGTGATAAAGTTTCTTTACCAGGTGTTACTAGTACAAGGCAGATTGCAAAACCAACCAGCACAATTATAACTGAGGCAGTGCCCTCTATGTGGGATGCTGTTCTACATAAAATGAGCTAACATATCCAGGAAATGGCTTTGAGGATAAACGGAAGTAATGACCTTATCAGGCTTGTTTTCTTTCTAGCTTTTCCAAAATCATGTTGTATATTGTCAAGAAAGGCCATAAAGTCATTTACTGATTAAATATTGGAATTTTCTGCATATAGAACATAACTGGATCATCTATAGACTTAGCAAATCCTTTGTCTACTCCCTAGTATTAAACTGAGTATTTTGAGGGATATTAAACAAACCCTGCAACAACAATAACAACAAAATAGATCAGCTAATTTTGCTGTGTTCTTAACATATACCAGGAACATATGCAGAGCTGGGGTTGTAGAGAAAATAATGCATCTGTGCCTAACAGATACCCTGTGAATGCAAGGTAAACTAAAGAGTGTCTGTGCCTAACAGATACCCAGTGAATGCAAGGTAAACCTGGAGCACTAAAGACTAGGCAAACTGTTTCACTACGTCAGTGATATATAGTAAAGAAGAAGCTCTAATATTAATTGCCTCATTACTTACTATCACCTATCATACAATCTAAATGTGTTGTATTACACTTCTATGTTATGTAATTATTATTTTAAGAAGCATATTGCATGATCTTTGATATGCAAGGGTCATAGATTCAAATATGAATCTATGTAATTATTATAATAATGGAATAGTGAGAATATTAATGTAAGTGAGCAATTAGGCAAAAAGAAAAAAAAAGACATCCAAATTGGAAAAGAGGAAGTCAAATTATCCCCGTTTGCAGAAGATATGATCTTATATATAGAAAATCCTAAAAGTTCCAACAAAAAAATTCAGAATTGATAAATGCATTCAGTAAAGTTGCAGGATAGAAAATCAACATACAAAAATCAGTAGCATTTCTGTACACCAGTACTGAATAATATGAAAAAGAAATTAAGAAAGTAATTCCATTTACAATAGCTACAATAAACATAAAATACCCAGAAATCAATTTAACCAGGGATGAAATTTCTCTACAAGGAAAACTATAAAACACTGATGAATGAAATTGAAGAGGATACAAAGAAATGGAAAGACATTTCATGTTTACAGATTAGAAGAATTAATATTGTGAAAATGACCATACTATACAGAGTGATCTACAGATTCAATGCAATCCCTATCAAAATAGCAATAACATGCTTCACAGAAATAGAAAAAGCAATCCTAACATTCATATAGAACCACAAAAGACCTCAAATAGCCAAAGCAATCCTGAGTAAAAAGAATAACATTGGAGGAATCACAGTACCTTACTTCAAAATATAATACAAAGTTATAGTAACTAAAACAGTGTGGTACAGGTATAAAAACAGACAGACCAATGGAACAGAATAGAGCATCTAGAAATAAAGCCAGGCATTTATAGCCAACTCATTTTCGACAAAGGCACCAAGAATATTCCCTGGAAAATAGGCAGTCTCTTAAATAAACAGTTCTAGGAAAACTGAATATTGAAATGCAAAAGAATGAAACTAGAACACTGTCTCACCATACACAAAAAATCAACTCTAAATGGATTAAAAACTTAAATATAAAACCTGATACTGTTAAACTATTAGAAGAAAACATAGGAAAAACACTTCAGGACATTGGTGTAGGCAAAGACTTTATGAAAATGACCTCAAAAGCACAGGTAACAAAAGTAAAAATAGACAAACGGATTATATCAAACTAAAAAGCTTCTCTACAGCAAAGGCAACAATAAACAGAGTGAAGAGATAACTTAGCGAATGTGAGAAAATATTTACAAAGTATGAATCTGACAAAGGATTAGTATCTAGAATACACAAGGAACTCAAACATCTCAATAGCAAACAAACAAACAAAACCAAAACAAACAATCTGATCAATAGATAGGCAAATGAACTCAATAGACATTTCTCAAAAGAAGACATACAAACAGCCAACAGGTATACAAAAAAATGCTCAACATCACTAATAATCAGGAAATGCAAATCAAAACCACAATAAGGTATCACTTCATTCCAGTTAGAATGTCTATTATCGAAAGGACAGGAAATAAGAAATGCTGGTGAGGATGTAGAGAAAGGGGAACTCATACACAGTTGGTGGGATTGTAGTACAGCCATTATGCAAAACATTATGGAGTTGCTTCAGTAAACTAAAAATAGAACTTCCATGTGATCCAGAAATTCCACTACTTGGTATATATCCAAAGGAAAGGAAATATCAAAGGGATATATCAAAGGGATATCTGCATGCCATGTTTATTGCAGCACTATTCACAATAGCCAAGGTATGGAATCAACCAGTGTCCATCAATAGATGAATGGATAAAGAACATGTGGTATACACACACAATGCAATGCTACTCTGCAATAAAAAAGAATGAAATCTGTGGTTGTCAGGGTATTAGTGAGGAAGGAGGGAGAGAGGAGTGAACAGGTAGCATACAGAGGATTTTTAAGGCAGTGAAATTATTCTATATCATACTGTAATGATGAATACATGACATTATGCATTTGGCAAAAACCATTGAACTGTACAACACAAAGAGGTAACCCTAATGTAAGATTGACTTAGTAGTAATATGTCAGTATAAGTTCATTATTGTAATCAATATAGGTCCATAAATGTACCATGCTAATGTAACAGGTTAGTAACAGGAGAGACTGTGCATGTGTGTGTGTGGTGGGTCTTTGGGGGGGTATGGGAACTCTCTGTATTTTCTGCTCAATTTTTCTGTAAACCTAAAACTGTTATAAAAATAAAGTCTATTACTTAGGGAAAATTAAAGCACCACATAATGACTGAGAAGCCACTGTGCTGTGGTGAAGTGATAACTTTAGAGTCAGACCAGTATGAGATCAAATTTAGTTCTGCTTCTGATTCTTTGTGTACCTGTGGTGTAATATTTTATCAGTGGTCCCCAATAAATATACCTCCTGATATTCATATCCTTGTGTAGTTACTTATTACATTAACTTTGGACTTGGTCATGTGACTTGCTTTGTACAAAGGAATATTAACAAGTATGACACAAACAGAGTCTTCATGAGCCCTTGATTACCAAGGATTGTTCTTCTAAAATCCACCCTCCCTGAAAAAAAGCCCAAATATAGTTATGTGGGGAAACCATGAGGATATTCCAGCCCCAGTTGCCATCTACTGTAAGATCCCAAATGAGAACAGCAGAAGAACCACCCAGCTGAGCCTTTTCTAATATACAGAAGCATGAACAAGCATTAACATTAATAAAGCATTGTTGTTTTAAGCTGCAACATTTAAGGCTAGTATGACATACAAGATACAACTAAAATTGTAATATTGTTCAAATGACAATTTCTATGAGTGAGCCAAAGTTATTTCTTAACATTTGACAGATGAGAAAGGAAACAAATCTGGGCCTTGATTCCTTTATTTTTAAGTCATATTACTGTTTTGCCATGCCCCTTCTTCAATGGATTGGAGAAATAGAAGTGTGAAAAGCTACTTCTATAAGAACTTGACTTGAGGCCACATTTTTGTCTGATGGTTTTGCTGAGATGTCTTTATCTACATATAGATATCTGATCTGGAAGTATTATTCAAAAAATGATAATCAACTCAACATTTGTTGATGAAGGTGTCAAATGTGGCTTCTGTCCTTACGNGGGGGGGTATGGGAACTCTCTGTATTTTCTGCTCAATTTTTCTGTAAACCTAAAACTGTTATAAAAATAAAGTCTATTACTTAGGGAAAATTAAAGCACCACATAATGACTGAGAAGCCACTGTGCTGTGGTGAAGTGATAACTTTAGAGTCAGACCGGTATGAGATCAAATTTAGTTCTGCCTCTGATTCTTTGTGTACCTGTGCTGTAATATTTTATCAGTGGTCCCCAATAAATATACCTCCTGATATTCATATCCTTGTGTAGTTACTTATTACATTAACTTTGGACTTGGTCATGTGACTTGCTTTGTACAAAGGAATATTAACAAGTATGACACAAACAGAGTCTTCATGAGCTCTTGATTACCGAGGATTGTTCTTTCTAAAATCCACCCTCCCTGAAAAAAAGCCCAAATATAGTTATGTGGGGAAACCATGAGGATATTCCAGCCCCAGTTGCCATCTGCTGTAAGATCCCAAATGAGAACAGCAGAAGAACCACCCAGCTGAGCCTTTTCTAATATACAGAAGCATGAACAAGCATTAACATTAATAAAGCATTGTTGTTTTAAGCTGCAACATTTAAGGCTAGTATGACATACAAGATACAACTAAAATTTTAATATTGTTCAAATGACAATTTCTATGAGTGAGCCAAAGTTATTTCTTAACATTTGACAGATGAGAAAGAAAACAAATCTGGGCCTCGATTCCTTTATTTTTAAGTCATATTACTGTTTTGCCATGCCCCTTCTTCAATGGATTGGAGAAATAGAAGTGTGAAAAGCTACTTCTATAAGAACTTGACTTGAGGCCACATTTTTGTCTGATGGTTTTGCTGAGATGTCTTTATCTACATATAGATATCTGATCTGGAAGTATTATTCAAAAAATGATAATCAACTCAACATTTGTTGATGAAGGTGTCAAATGTGGCTTCTGTCCTTACGGGAATTTGTAGTCTAACAGGAGAGGTGGATGTTAAAGAATAATACTCAGAAATATGTGTAACAGTTTATTGAATGGACAGACTTTGGTTAACATAACTGAGATAAAGTTTTACTCTCCTCCCCCTACTGGCTTTAAACACACTCCGTTGAATTCACCCTACCCCAGTCACTGATAGCATCTCAGGATGATCCAAAAAGTTCAAGTCTCTCTAAGCTAGAAGAATAATTTCATTTCAGACATTAAAATCTCTGGTCCAGTCAAAATCTCACATTTATTTCAAAATCTCCCATCCAAGATGATATTCAATACAATATTCCCACATTTTTGCTTATTTACACATTTTTCCAAAATTTATTCTCTTGCTTCTGGATTCTCTATGGTCTAGGCTATGAGAGAGGAAATTTTCAGAGGAGGTTTAGTGTCTTCAGTGATTAGGCTGTTGTAATTGAGCCATTGGGGTCCTCCAAAGATTTTGTTGCTTCTTCCAGGAAAACACAACTAATATGGTGCCACTGCAACACTCTTCTGTCTTCCATTGTAGAAATGTCAGGTTTAGTTATTTTGGCTTTCCGAGGTCCCAAGGCTTATTTTCCAGGACCCAAAATTCACATAGTAACACAGACTTTCATTTTGGTTTTTTAATCATCACGCTATAACTGTGACTTCAGCTGACACTCTTCTTATATTTTTTATTCATCCTAAGAAATATGTCATTTCTAAAAGGAAAGCAATGCTTTTGAATATGTTTTATTTATAAT
>NW_007728482.1:304128-305004 GCF_000696425.1 Galeopterus variegatus
AATCATACAAATGATGGATTTACAAGTGTGGAGCAAATAAGCCTGTAAATGAGAATTTGAGTTCATGAACACATCCTGAGTAATTCTAGTATTTCTTATCTGTGTTGAAAAGAACTGACAAAGTAGAAGTAATGGACGAAAACCAGGAGTATGGTATGGTGCTAAAAGTGCAAGAGAGGATCAGAAAGGTGTTAACTGAGCTTGGCCACGTGGAGGAAGAGCAGGTTTAAGGGAAGCTGGTGGAGGGCTGGTGCAGAAGGATCCCAGCAGTCTTAATGACTGGAGATATGGGCACTGCCCTGTGAAGGCCATGGAAACTTCCCTCTAACTCTTTCAGTGAAGAAGAATATGGATCATAAGAGGAAATCAGATCCTTTGTAAATGTTACCAATGGATTCACTGACTGGAGTGATAGGCCCTGGAGGATCAAGGACTGTCCCCATTGTATATTTTCTTTTCTGATTGCCCTTCGAATACATGTGTATTTGTCAAAGCACACATGCTGGTTTTGTTTCTCTTTGTGTGTAGGATGCTAGTGGTGGGGCTTGGAAAGGTATCACAGCTGGTAAAATTTCTATTAAATTCCAGAAAAATGTAAACTGGATTTTTCTATGTCTGATGTCCATGATATGCCATTTGTCCAGCTACTTTCCAACCATAGAGAAAAGCATATGCTTCATTTCCTCCTTTACTTGCTCAGGAGTATGGGTGGAAGTACTGCAGTGGCTGCTGTTCTCTAAGTTAATGAAGTACATTATATGAACTCAGGATAAACGATCCACTGTCCTGCCCTCGAAACTAGGAAACAACTTCCACGTACTTATAGTTTGGGTTTTCATTGCTTTGAAAGCATGGCAGGGTCACAAAAAATTTTAG
>NW_007728482.1:306233-308986 GCF_000696425.1 Galeopterus variegatus
TTGACCTCTTCTGGTTGCCCTAGCCTGAGATATCCAATTCTCTTGCACTGTTCTCTCTCTTTCAAGAAGTCCCACATGGAACCAGGTCTGTCCAAAGGTGTCTATACAGAGGCTTTGGAATCAGCTAGAACTTGGTCTTCCACTGTTTATTAGCTTCGGGATCTCTGTCACGTTACTCAATTTCTCAGAACTTTTTTTTCTTCATCTGTGAAATGGGGACAATAATAGTTCTAGAAACTCCACATGATTGTTGTAACATTTTAATTATTTGTAAAAAGCAGTTTATAAACCACAAAGGAATAAGCATTTTCAGTTATTATTATTAAAAGAAAACATGGTGAAGGGCATGAGCTTGGTGATCAGCCTGACCAGTGTTTAAACACTGCCTCCACCAAGCACAAGTCATGTGAACCATAGAAAGTTTCTTAATGTCTTTGGGATTCTTTCTTAACTTTTAAATTGACATACTATTATTTGCCCTATAAGACTACTGAGACATTTAAATGAGTTTATTTACGAAAAGTATATAATTGCAGTCATTATATGCACATATTATATGTTGGGTCAAATGAATACATGTTGGCTCTCTTTTAGAAGATAAATCAATGGTGAAGCATGGAAAGCACCTCACTACTACTTCTAATGTAATAAACGGCTCTCCCTGGATTTTAGGGTATAACCACATTAGAGACAATGAATCTATATTGTCCAGAAAAAAAAAATCTATCTATCTTTCTATCTATCTCTATCTATATTTATCTATTATCATCTATCTATCTATCTATCTATCATTTTGTTCCACTCAGCTGGCCAGTTAGCTCAGTTGGTTAGAGTGCCACCTTGTAACACCTAGGTGCAAGGGTTCCAGTCCCTGTACCAGCCAGTCTCCAAAAACAAAAATAAAAACAACAAAAAAAGAAGAGCCTACTGATACTGGTACCACTACTATTAGTACAAGGGTGCCTTTATTCAAAAGGAGGTCTTTTTAAAAAGTGACTGTGCCTTAAATAATGTGAAAGAACCACAAGCATTCAGTTGGAAGTCCATCAGTGAAATATATTTAGATACAAGGAACAATTTTACCATGTTCCTCAAATAACATGTGAGGTACTCTGTTTCTCTATAAAAGTGATTATCTCAGATAAACGAGTATGTATGTGTCAGCCTGTATTTTCACACAATAATTTTTTTTTTCTCTGCTATAGCTGGAAAAGTGACAGGAAGTCCATTTGGCTAAAATTAACGTTAAGGCATGGAAATTATCCCTTTAATACTTCACACACATATGCCAGAAAAACAAACAAACAAACAAAAAACAAACAAAAAAAAACAACAGTGTTCCTTTTTTCCAACTCTTGTTGGACCCAATCAAACCCCCTTCTGCAAGAGGCAGTATCATACTTTTGTGTTTAAGGGTTACTGAGAAGAGACTGATTGACTTGGAAAACAATCTAAGGACTCCCTTGGAGGAAGATGCAGAACAATCTATTACTTGGGTGTAAATGAAATCACTCCTCTAATTTTCTGGGGCTGGTAAGGAAAGTGGTAAACTATATCCTGATTGAGTTCTCAGAGCTTGCAAGTGTGGGGAATAATGTAAGTACTCAGAGGTCCGACACTCAAGCTAATCTGACCCAGTGCCTATGAAGAGAATGGCTGTGTGTTTAACTACAGGAGGGCTCTAAAGGTTAGGGCCTGTGAATGCGGCAGGGACAGCTGGGTAAGCAACACTTGGGGAGCAGAATCTCCACAGAATAGCCTTCTGTAAAGGACAATGCCAAAGTGTCCTGGGAACCAGGTCAGGGAGACTCAGCTGCATTTGTATCCATCAGCAGGTCAGATGGTGGAAGACCAGCGTTCAATAGTGACACCATGTGGTAGTGGGCCTTCTCTCAGTTTGGCAAGTGGGATCTCTAGACCATTTTAATTTAATTTGAATAAAAATAAGAAATTACAAAGTATTTATGCCGTAAAGCTGTAAAGCAGCTCTTATCCATTTCTAAAACTTCTCAGCTATTTAAGGCAAAGTCTTAATTGCTTGGAGGTCCTACCTTACCAATTGTAAAATTACTTCATGCCAGGGAACTTCATTATAACCCTAAGCCATTAAAACAAGCTTCTATATTTACGTATGTTTTTGTCAAACATGAAATTTGGACCAATTTAAACTGTGTTGTTCAGGTGGACAAGTATGAGATTCATTAACATATGAATAATGCGTGCTCTTTATTTAACCTCAATACAGGAATATTTTTTTAAAAATACAGAATATCTGCACAAACTGGTTGGGGTCAATCCCTGAAATGTGAACAAAGAGATTCTAAGAAAATACAAGAAATAACTATAACATGTTTCCGAAGGGAGACAAAATGGGAAGAATATATTGAAAACTAGTGCCTCATTTAGCCATTTAAATAGAAAAAGGGAAAAAGTTCACATATACAAAGTTCTGTGCTTCTTTACCTACAACCTCAGGCTGTTGAGTGACTGATAGTTGTCACTTCAGCATACTTTTTATTTTTTTAAAAATTTTTATTTTGTCGATATACAATGTGGTTGATTATTATGGCCCATCACCGAAACCTCCCTCCCTCCTCCCTCTCCCGCCTCCCACCCAAAAATGTCCTTTCCGTTTGCTTGTTGTAACAACTTCAAAGGAGTGTAGTTGTATTATCTCCTTCCCCCCGCCCTGGTTATTTTTTTGTGTGTGTGAGTGAATTTATTTATTTATTTTTAGCTCCCACCAATAAGTG
>NW_007728482.1:309718-309989 GCF_000696425.1 Galeopterus variegatus
TTGATGGCTGAAGAATTCGTATGGTAAGTCCTGCAACTCCCCTCAGAGTGTGGGGGTGCAGTTCTAGTCTTCAGCTAAATTTCAAGGTAAGAACCATTCAACATTATGTGATATTGTTTTTAGATGTCACAAAGGTTTGATGAGATATTATAATGAGAAATATTTATTTTATCTGTTTAGGCCAGCAAAGATATTTCTGGAGAAGTAACATTTGACCTGATAAAAGAAAGGTGATTTGGAGGTATCCAGATTAAGAATGAGAAGAGATTTA
>NW_007728482.1:312266-312651 GCF_000696425.1 Galeopterus variegatus
AAAAGACCTTATCCTTATCCTGTTTTTACCTTATTCCTTCCTGTTTGGCAGAATTACTATGATTGTTTCCTGTAGCCAAATATTTATTTTAGCTGCTTTGATGTTCTATTCATTGTCATGTGTCTAGTTTTAAAGGTAAGTTACAGTAGATAATTGACTAGGTCAATTGTGAGCAAAATGATTTCCCAGCTACTTAATTTTATATGATTACCATTTGACCTCTTCTGGTTGCCCTAGCCTGAGATATCCAATTCTCTTGCACTGTTCTCTCTCTTTCAAGAAGTCCCACATGGAACCAGGTCTGTCCAAAGGTGTCTATACAGAGGCTTTGGAATCAGCTAGAACTTGGTCTTCCACTGTTTATTAGCTTCGGGATCTCTGTCAC
>NW_007728483.1:0-22341 GCF_000696425.1 Galeopterus variegatus
AGGCCGGTCCACAGGCCCCGGGGTGCCCCGCGTCGAGTTAAGCAAATGGCACGTCTCAGTGCGGAGCCGCGCCAAGCAGAGATGGCTGGCCTTCCCTCACTAAGCCGGTCGTCTCCGCCCCCACCCGAGAAAATGGAGGCAGCTCTGTTGTGGGCGCCTAGCCTGGTGTGGTAGGCGGGAGCCAGGTGGGCAGGGAGCAGTCGGGCTTTGCCCCGCAAGTGGGGCTGGGATGGGGGTTACTCACAGAGCTCGCAGAGTTGTGCCGGTCTGGCGCGTTTCACTCCGTTTTTGCGCCGGTCTTGCTGGCTTTCTTGGCCTTCGTTGTCTGGGCTGATCGCTCGTTCCCGCAGCAGGGCTTGGGTGCTCTCAGGAGTCCTCTTCTCTGTCGGCCCCAAAACCTTGAACCTGCTGCCGCTTGTTTGTCGATGGAGGATCATTGTTGAAAGAATTATTCGCCTTTTGTTGCTCTTGGAAATGCAATTAATACTCTGGTATCACAGCGCACAGCTCTCAGGATCGCGCTGTCTCCTGGCACGGCCGCTCCAGACCCGTCGCCATCTTGTAATCCGAATCTATTTTCTTTTTTATTAATTTCCTCATAGTTAACTTTGCCTTCTATCTATGCTTCCTCTAACTTTTCACAGAATTTATAGTTATTAATATCTCTAAGAATTTATAATGTTCCAGAAGATTTTAGTTAACTGTTTTAATTTTTGTATTTTTCATGGTGGTGGTGGTGGTAGTGTAGTGTGTGAGTGGTTTCAGGTAGTAAGTTCAGACTTGTGTGTGTTTTAGTGTAGCTTCTTCAGTCAATATATTGAATCATATTTAATGGTTTCTTTTAAAGTTTTCAGTATTATTTCCCTTTCTACCTATATTGCCAGTAACTGTAATTCTGTTATTCTCTAAACCACCAAATTAATACCTAATTTTAAACACATACTCATTGACAGAAGGAGCATGGCAGAGGGATACCATGTTTTTATTCACATGGAACAACAGAAGAGTGAGTATGTGGCTATACCATTATACCATCTTCTTTGAAGAAATCCATATTGGATTATGTCTTCAAACTTAATCAGTTATTTGGACATTCAGGTTGTACTATAATGGTAGTGTTCCTAGCGCAAAGGTGTCACTTACATTTGAATAATGGAATTTCATAGCAGAATTGGACCTTTGAGGTCATCTAAAAATATATTTTCCTCATTTTGCAGATGAGATAATCACAGCCTCTGAGAGGTTGTGATTTTCTAAGTTCCACACTTAATGTGATAGAGCCAGAACTAGAACCTAGATCTCAAGACTTTTAAATCTAGTTTCTTTGCACTGATTAATACTGCCTCTAGTTACGTCATTTGTTCTTTTAGTCCATGGCCATAAACTACACAAGTTATCCTGTGGACCATCCACCTTACCCGTGTCTCTCTGCCACCATAAAAATAATTTCCCAGTTTTGAGTGAAGAAAGATAGTGCTTTTATCAAACCTCAGTGAGACATATAAAAGAATTTCATTCATTAGTTCCAGAAGAAATGAAATCATTAGACACTTTGATATTAAAGATCAGTGCACATGCTTTGGGTTGTTGCTAGTTGTAGTTCTGTGATAAAATATTTCAACTGCATTGGTATGGATGTCATTTTTTAATCAGTAGATTAAATAAATGAAAGAAAAAAAAAGACTTTTTAAAATATGCCAGAGTACTTTTTAAAGATTTTTTTCTTTCTAGCTTTCTTTTCCTTTCTTGATCCAAATTTTAATTGCTAGATTAGTCTGGATTCTTCAGAGAAAGAGAACCAATAGGATCTGTTTACTATTTATGTAATAAATCTCTTTATAAATGTATAAAATTAGTATATTACTATATTATACACACACACACACACACACACACACTCAGATTTATTATAAGGAATTGGCTCACACAGTTATGGAGGCTGAGAAGTCCCAGGATCTGCAGTCTGCAAGCTAAGAATGCATTCTCCTGCCCTACCTTTCTTTTCTATTCAGGTCTTCAGTAGATTGGATTAGGATTGGCAATCTGCTTTACTCAGTCTCTACTGATTGAAATTTTAATCTCCTCCAGAAATACCCTCACAGATACACCCAGAATGTTTAATCAAACATCTGGGTACCCCATGGCATGGTCATGTTGACATAAAATTAACCATCATAATTGTCTTCATTCATCTTACTGCCAGGTAGAGGAATGTACTCCTGACTCAGTGACATGTGTAAAAACTGTTATTATATGTTAGCATGCCACATATGTTAGAATGTGTTTAGTGCATTTGTGGAGGTAAGATTTTCATGATTCCCCTATTCTGTTTTAAACAATTTTTATCTAACTTTATTTATACTTCTCTCTCTTTTTATGTGATTCGTTAATTTCTGAACCAGTTTAATTTTTAGTGAAGAAAGCAGTCTAAAGAATGATGAATGGAAGACTGATATTAATTTTGGTTTCTAATCAATGAATAACTTGCTTCTTTATAATGTTACCCATTACCGCACTGTATTCCAATTTTGTTTGCGACTATAAAGAAAATGAGAATATATTCCCAGGTCAAAGTTTTAATTACTGTGAGATTTGGGTTTGAACAGTATTTTTCTGTTTCTTTTATTGAGATTAAAATACTTATTTTAGTGTAGGCTTTTTGTATTTCAGGTAGCAGAAACCCACGCAAGTCAGCTTAAATTAAAAAAAAAAGAAATACATTATAATGCTATAGGAATATTTCCTAGAACTGCAAGACTGAGAAGCGTAACTTGGCCTTTAAAAGGCCACAGTGAAAAATTGGAAAACTGTCAGGAGTTAAGGAAGCTTTTCTCCATTTCTGTCTTGTGCCACATGGTTACTTGTCACTTTTTCTGCACCTGCACACCAACCAGTTTTCTGGCCCATTGTGTACGTAGTCATCCTCATAGCCAGCAAGGCTACAAGTAAATGTAGTGCAGCATATCTCAGTATGGATTTCAAATTCCCAGGGAGAGAAAATCTCATTGGGTAGGCTTAGTTCATATGTTTGTCCCTAGTAGGTAGGGTCTAGCACTTTTGAGAAAGGGGGAAATTGTGCTATAAGCAGAAATCCCACAAAGAGTCTGTTACAATGTATAATTGCACTTTGTTTATTCTTTTAAGCATATTTTGTGCTTATTCTTTAAATTTTTTTTTTTGTTTTGGCAAACGTATGTAAAAATTACCATCGTATAACATTTTTAATGATACAATTCAGTGGCATTAACTACATTCACAGTAATGTGCAACCATCACTATAGTTCATCTTCAGAACTTTTTCATCAATTCCAAACTGAAACTCTCTACCCATTAACCAGTAACTCCTCATTCCCTCCTGCTCACAGCTTCTGGTAACCACTATTCTACATACTGTCTCTGAATCTGACTATTCTAGGTATCTCAAATTAGTGGAATCATACAATATTTGTCTTTTCGTGTCTAGATTATTTTATTTAGCATAGTTTTTTTTTTCCTTTTTTTTTTTTCGTGACCGGCAACGGGATTGCAACCCTTGGTGTCGCACCCGCACCGCTCTCAACCAGTGAGCAGACCGGTCTCTATATGGGATCCGAGCCCTCGGCGGGAGCGCCGCCACACTCCCAAGCACCGCACTCTACCGAGTGCGCCACCGTGCCGGCCCCTAGCATAGTGTTTTAAAAAGGTTCATCCATGTTGTAACATGTATTAGAATTACATTCTTTGTTAAGGCTGAATGACCGTTTCATTGTATGCATATATTACGTTTGGTTTGTCATTCATCTGTTGATGTTGACATTTGGGTTCTTTTCCACTTTTTGGGTATTGTGAATAATGCTGCTATGAGCATGAGTGTATAAACGTCTGTTCAAGTCCCTACTTTCAGTTCTTTTGGATATATACTCAAGAGCAGAATTGCTAGATCACATGGTAATTCTTTGTTTAATTTTTTGAGGTATTGCCCTACTGCTTTCACAGTGGCTGCAGCATTTTACATTCCTACCAGCCATGCACGAGAGTTCCCATATCTCCATCTTCCCACCTATACTTGTTATTTTCTTGTGTTTTTTCTTTGTGTTATGTTGTTTTGTTCATATGTTTTGATAACCATCCTAATAGGTTTAAAGTGGTGTATAATGGTTTTTTGATTCGCATTTCCCTAATGATTAGTGATGTTGAGCATATTTTCATGTGCTTAATGGCCATCTGTATATCTTCTCTGGAGAAATGTGTATTAAAGTTCTTTCTCCATTTTTGAATTGGGTTGTTTGTTTTTGTTGTTGTTGAGTTGTAGAAGTTCTTTATATATTCTGGCTATTAATTTTTTATCAGATATGTGATTTGCAAACATTTTTTTCCATTCTGTGGGTTACCTTTTCACTGTGTTGATCAGTGTCCTTTGATGTATAGTATTTTTCAATTTTGAAATCCAGATTATCTGTTTGTTCTTTTGTTGTCTGTACTTTTGGTTTTATATCCAAGTTATCAATGCCAAATTCAGTGTCATGAATCTTTTCCTCTATGTTTTCATCTAAGAGTTTTATAATTTTAGCTTTTAAATTTAAGCCTTTGACTCATTTTGAGTTAATTTTTGTAAATGGTTTAAGTTAATGGTGTAACTTAATGGAGTTTTATTTTCTTAATCATGAAACGGTGTTGAATTTTGTTAAATGCTTTTTTTCTGCATCCATTCAGATGATCATGAGGATTTTTCCTCTTTATTCTGTGAACGTGGTATATTACACTGATTTTTATATGTTGAACCATCCTTGCATTTAAGGAATAAATTCTATTTGGTCATGGTGTATAATCCTTTTAATATGCTCCTGAATTTGGTTTGCTAGTTCTTTGCTTATTCTCATGCAGAGTGTTTCTTTGTGGAAAGAAGACGGATTAACAGTTATTAGTTTCACTTTGTTTGGGGTCCAGTATTAGTCCATTTCTGTTACTTATATCAAAATACATGGAACTATGTTTTGTAAAGAAAACAAAATTTATTGCTTACAGTTTCAGAGGCTAGGAAGTCCAGAGTCCAGGGAACACATCTGATGAGGGTCTCAATGGTGGTGACAGTGACCCAAGGGTCTCACATGGCACAAAATGGCAGAGCAGAGAGAGAGTAACTTCCTCATTCACTCTCCTTTTAAGGCCCTCCAAACCATGCCCATGACCACCATTTTTAATCCATTCACTACAGCATGGTCCCACAATCTGATCACCTCTTCAAGGCCCCACCTTTCAGTACCATAATAGGATTTCCCATCCTCTTAACACTGTCACAGTTGGGGCACTGAGCTGAGAACATACACATACACACACACACAGAGTCAAACATATATGTTTGTTACAGATAACTAAATAAATATGTAATTGTTTGTAATTGTAACTTTTATTTCATTTATTTATTTGTTTTTTACCTGTCTCTTCCATTAAGTTGCAAGCCTCGTGAAAGTAGAGATCATCTTGCTCTTGTTTATACTGTCACATTCCCAGTTTCTTATTTGGCACATAGTATGCTCTTGATAAATTTATGTGGAATGAATGAATGTTGTTTACTTCTCTTCATGATCCTGTATGAAAGTTATTTTTGCCATCTTCATTTAACAGATAAAAAGTTTTCCAGTGTAACAGTGGTGAATCAGTGATTCTAAGGCAAATGGATTTGTTTTAATTAGCTAGTGTATGTTGACTGAACATTTGCCATTTACCTGGCTCTGTACCATCAGAGGAGTAATAGACAGTCCCTGACCTCAAGTAGCGGCAGTCTGGTTGGAGGAAGCAGACAAGTAAATACAGAATTATACTGTCATGTGCTGCATAATGACATTTTGGCCAATGATGGAACTGCATATACAATGTTGATTGTAATGGAGCTGGAAAATGTCTATTGCCTAGTGATGTAACTGTTGTAAAGTCATAGTGCAGCACATTACTCATGTAGGAGTAATAGGCTATACCATATAGCCTAGGTGTGTAGTAGGCTATTCCATCTAGGTTTGTGTGAGTTCGTTCTATGATGTTTGCACAATATTATGGATTGAATTGTGTCCCCCCACCCTCCCAAAGTTTATTGTTGAAGACTTGGTCCTCACTGTGACAGTGTTAAGAGGGTGGGAAATCCTATTGTAGTAGTTGAAAGGTGGGGCCTCGGAGAGGTGATTGGATTGTGAGGACTGTACCCTTGTGAATGGATTGATCCATTCTTGTAGTAATGGGAGTAGTTCTGGTGGCTTTAAACAGAGAGTAAATGAGGAGGTTAGTCTTTCTCTACCGCATCATTTTATGCCTGCATTGCTGTAAAGCTACCACCAGTAGCTTTACAGCAATTCTTTTTCATCCTGACACTTGCTATGATTGTTTTTGTTGTATTATATGTTATGATATTTTTCCTACTTGTATAAGCAGCAAATACGGGTATTTTGTCCCCTAGTACCGGAAGATTTTAAATATCTCATTCGCTAAAATAAGGCAAACAGGGATAGCTTGTAAACAGCACACTTTGTTTTGTCTTGTTGTGCTTAGCAAATATGATTCTATCACAATTTCCCCCTTTCATTTTAATTCAGCTATTTCTTTTCCAGAATGCCTCAAGTCTTGGTGAAATTGTAATGCTTCTAACTTTTCAGTGGAAAGCAGGTTTTCCTCTTCAGTTAGTACAAGTTGTCAGCTCTTTTGTTTTTGTGCTGATACCTTTCTTTTCTTGTCTGGGTAGTATTTTTTCCCCCAATCCAAATATCTTTAAAAATACAGAACTGTCAGTCTATTTCATATTACTGTCAAATTAATACATTACAGATAAACTGCTTGTGTAGACTTCGAAAAACTACTTTACCTTTGTCTCTTCATCTTTAGGGTGGAGGGTGGTGGGATTGGGTTATTCTGAGTTCCCTTAGGCAATAACTTTTACAACTTTATTTCAAAATAATGGAGATCAGAATTGAATGTGCTTGTAGCTCTTAGGTAGTGTTGCCTAGGGTGTCCTAGAAATGGCCATAAACTAATGGCATCATTAGTAAGAATCTTCCTAGTTTTCTTTAGATAAGTTCGTTGTCTGCTGTTGTGTCATAGCTGTATAACTTTGTGTGTGTGTGTGTGTACTAACTGAAAAATTAAGCAAAGTTATAGTACAGTAACTTGGACAACTGAAATTTTCAATAAATTTGAGAAGACAAAATTAGATAAAAAAGTTTTTTTTTTTTAACTTACAAAAATTCTGCTCAGTTGCTTTAGGCCAAAAAAGGTGTATGTGGGGTGCAGGGAGTGGTGAGGTGGGGGATTTAAAAAAAATTTTTAATTGACACGTAATAATTGTACATATTTATGGGATACTGTGTGATATTTCAGTACATGCATGCAATGCGTAATGATCAAATCAGGTCAATTAACATACCCATCACCTCAAACATTTATCGTTTCTTTATGTTGAGAACATCCAAAATCTTCTCTTCTTGCTAATTGAAAGTATACAATAAATTGCTGTTAATTATAGTTATACTGAAGGTGTTATATAGAACACTAGATCTTATTGCTCCTGTCTAGCTGTGATTTTGTGTTTATTAACCAACCTCCCACTATCTCCAATTCCCCCTACTATTCCCCACTTCTGGTAACCACCATTTCTACTTTCTACCTCTATGTGATCAACTTTTTTAGCTTCCATATATCTTATATTTAGAAAACCCTAAGAGCTTCACCAAAATTCAGAACTGTTACACCAATTCAGTAAGTTGCAGGATACAAAATCAACATACAAAAATCAGTAGCATTTCTATACACCAACAAACAATGAGCTAGCAGGAAAAGAAACCAAGAAAGTAATCCCGTTTACAATAGCTACAAAAGAACCCTCCAAAACAAAAGCTAGAGATGCGGGATTATAATGGCTCATACAATCAGGAAATATTGGGGATAAAGTAGGCTTTGCAGGCCACTAGAACTAGACAGTAGATATTATAAGGGGTGTGACATTCCACCTATTTTCTCGCATTTTAGCTTCAATTTCTCCTTCTACCGATGTGTTTTCTCCATGTGTCAAGAGGCTTGATCATCAGTAATTCTCAGCTTATCTCCTCATAGCCTTGTAGGTTGAGGTCTTACCAGCTAGCTCTAGTTTATGAAAAATAATACTAGGTCTTGATTGACCTAATCTAGTACACATGTTTTGACTTAGTCTAGTACATATACCAGAAAGGAGTGATCGGGTCATCAAGCAAAGATCCTTTACTGGACAAACAGAAAACACCCAATATTGGCATTTAAAGAGATCAAGATTTGAACTTATTCAAAAGTAGACCAAAAAGTCCTAAGGATCATAATTTTTAAGATTTTTTTCGTATTACTTATATATGCTTGCAGCCTTTTGCCTGACCCACGTTATAAAAACCATACTCTCTTTGTTCATATATTATAGATGTGTTTCAGTAGTTAGTTGGATTAGTTTTGATTTGGGTAGTTCTCTTTGTGTGCACATAATACTGTATTCTGGTGATTTTGAACTTAGTTCATTCTGTTCCAAAAGAAGAAGGGCTTTCATTTGGATCCAAACAGCTTTATAGTCAAATGTAGACAGAAGGTATCTGCATATGTATGAGCTCATTGTTATTCTTCCTGTGTTTTTAAAATGTTTTCTCTCTGTTTGTACTTAGACCACACCCTAATGAGTCAGTATTTACATACTAAAATCGATAAGTAATATGATTAAAGTTAACTCTTGTTATTTTATTATATAATGTCTAGTTGATTCCTCTTTCTGCAAGAACTTGGGAAAAGAGGCTAATATTCCTTTAATTTGACTCCTATTTAATGATTATTCCTTGGCTCTGATTCTTTAAAATCTAGATTCAGTTCAGTTCAGCCAACATTGTTTGTACTATGTTCCTACTTATGCTCTCAGCACTGGGATTATGAAGAAGAATAGAAAGTTATTTTCCCCAGCATGAATTTACAGACAAATAGGAGAAAATTTCACTACGTTATAATGATGTTAATTATTTAATTTGCTCTCCACTGTAATTATGATTCACTTTTTTTTTTTTTTTACATTTAATGTTTTCCTTGAATATAATTTACTTGCAGAAAGATGACCTTATCATAAGTGGGCTTGATAAATTTTCTTAAACTGAATATGTCTGTGAAACCAGCATCCAGAATGATTGTTTTAGATACAACAATATATAACTAAATGCATAATAGTGAGAATATTGGAAAAGGATATTTTGCTGTCCTCAGGTGCTTTTGTGTGTGAGTGTGTATGTTGTTACTTCAGGGAGTTTTTGCTATTTGTTGCTGTGACTACTCTTTCTTTTAATAAGGGATGGTTTCTGTGACATTCTAACTGAATGCTAGAATACCACTGTACTGAATGAAGTGAAAGCATTTTCTCTGTTGGTGTTAATTTTTGCAGTCATTTATTTAAAAAGAAAAAAATGCAGTGGGATAGCCTGCTATTCCAGATGATTTTACCATGTAAAATTTCAAATTTTGAAGAGAATATGGTATAATTAAAATAAACATTAACAGTATTTCTTTGGAAATGTTTCTTGTGATGCTTATACTGGTTTTTATTATTATGGGTTCATGTAACTCCTCTGATATTTGTCATACTTCATTCTGTTGAGTACAACTAGAGTAAAATCTTTATGAATTCATAGTTGTTATGGAATTTACATTTGTAGCTTTCTGTGAAGAGAAATGTGTTATGAAAAATTAATGTGAATATGATTGAAACTATTGCACTAGAAACAGACTTTTTAAGTATCAAACATTTCAGAGGCATCTATTCCTGAGTATGTAATTGATATACTTCAAGATTTAGCATATTTCCTTGTACATATTACATGCTCAGTAATTGAAATTTGTTATTTAGATTTTAAGATATTATCCGGTTTTAACTCAAATGTAACAAATCCTCCCAATGTGAATTTTACTGAATATTTTGAAGGCATTTAATTATTTGTGTGTGTGTTTTTAATCACCTCAAAGTAACATTGTTTACATCTTTCTAACATGAGGATCTGTATCATTTATTCATTTTGAGACTGTAGGAAAAAAGGTTGACTTGATTTTGAAAGGTAATAACATTTGAGAATGTTAAAATTGTCAGCAATTAAACAAATAAGAAATATTACATGCTTATAGTAACTACTCTGCAGTAACAATTTAAATTTATTTTCCACTAAAGGTCTGTATTACTGTCTCATGACTAATAACATAAATAAGGAGAGGGTTTTAAAAAAAAACAAAAAACAAAAAAACCCTCAGGATCTTAGCACGTTTGATGGGGTAACTGATTGAATGAAAGAAGCTGGATGAGAAACAGAGATATGAGATTTCTTTGCAGTAAAGTGTTTAATTATTATGTACAGGAACTTTAACGTCATATATTGATGTTTATTCTTTTAAAGGAGGGTGCATCTGCCCGTAAGACTCAGACTCCTGCAGCACAGCCAGTACCTAGACCAGGTAAAAATATAAGACTTGGGTTTTTGTTTTTTCCAAATGATCATAACAGTGAAAGTTGTTTGATATGTATAATGCTTTTAAGAAATTGAAATTTTACTTAAAATACATTGAAAGGTCATTTTTCTTCAAATAGACTGTCAATATTGCTTAAGCAGATGTCTAAACTGATAATATGAATTAAATGCTTGCTAACCTTTGGTTAGCATCATTAATAAATCTTTATATTCGTAGCAGAAAAACATAAAGAAATTAAAATGAAAAGCATGTTGAATTATTTATTTTCCTGTAGTGCATTTAAACAGCCTAACTGGATTTTGTAGTATTCTTTACCATAATAATATTTTCCCCAATTTTATTCAAAGGTCATTGATAAAATAGGTTATATAACACTATGATTTTTAATAATGAAGTTATGCCGTAAGGATGTTTACTTGAATAAATAGGTATAGTTGAAGATTTGAAAATTAAGAAAATGTGTTTTATTTTTTAGAAAATGTTTTAAAAGGCTATTTATGTGTAAAGTTCCATATTAGTACGTGTAGGTGTGAATTTTCTTCCGACAGAAGCACAGAATTATAATTTTAGTAGACTTATGTGCAGCTTTGATGCTTAAAATTTCAGATATATGTGTTATTGAGCACATAAAGTTGTGTAATCATTTTTTAAAAATATATGTTAAGCAAAGGCAGTATTGAAGTTGTTTTATAAAGATTTTCCCCCCCTTCCTGGTACCTAAAAAGATTAATTTTTGTAGATACATGTAGATACCAACACTATATTTATTTTAGGTGTTTGGGGATGGTTTGTTTTATTTTTACCTTTAGTGTAATTTCAGTGCTAGGCTATATCACCTGTCTTTTTTTTTTTTTTTTTTAACCTCATCACTGCTGTTGAAAGTGACTAGGAAGAAAATGAAAAGGGTTGGAAAGACACAGTTAAGAATTTAACTGGGGCGGCCCGGTGGCACTGCTACAGTGTGCCGCTTGGGAGTGTGGTGGCGCTCCCGCCGAGGGTTCGGATCCCACATACAGACCGGTTCCCGCTCACTGGCTGAGCGAGGTGTGGGAGCAACACCGAGGGTTGCTATCCCGTTGCCGGTCCCGGTCCGGTACGGGCGCGACACTGAGGGTTGCGATCCATTGCCGGACACGAAAAAAGACAAAAAGGAAAAAAAAAAAATAGAATTTAACTGGATGATCTTCCTCATAAATTTGGCAGTATTAATGGTGCAGCTTTGGTTATCTTTTCATTCATAGTATGCTTAAAATTATGTAGGTTATAAATATTAAACATCCATGGAAGCACTTCAGAAGTGTGGTATTAAGATTACATGGAGCTTATATTGGGATGATTTTGCCAGCAATTTCACTATGTCCTGGGTCCATACTCCCCTTTGATGTAGCTACTATTTCTTTTTTTTCTTTTTTTAGTTACAGTAGTTTTGTTTGAAATCTTTGTCATTCCTGTTTTTGAGGAGGAGTGGAGAAGGGTGTGCTCCATCAGCTGTGTTATACTTGAAGCAGATTGGATGTAATTTGTTTCAAATGTCAGGACTGTTTTTAAGTAGAGATGACCATATCAAAAGCCATTGTGAGAGCATAAGGAAGAACAATTAAATTTAACAAATATTATTTGAATGCTTCCCATATACTAGGCTCTTGGCCAGAAGCTAGAAGAAGCTAAAGGAGCTTTTTTCAAGAAGGAAGAAAAAAGTGAAGGAAATAGGGATGGGCAGATGGGATTGAGTCCAAAGAATACTACCTATGAAGTATAGGAATGTCGTGGAGGAAATTGAGTCACAGATACAGAATTGTTTTGTTTTTCTTTGTAAGGGAGGGATGGAACGTTCTGTTTGGTCAGTCTAAAGAAAATCACATGAGAAATTCAAAAATGGAATAAAAGGGGAGAAACCACCACCTGAGGATTCTAACCCAGTTTTGTTTCCTGTGATGTAAAACTGTCTCTATTTCACCTTTTCTCAAAATCAGTATAGAAAGGAAAGGGATGGAGGGAGGCACTGATATCTAAACAAACCATTTTGTTCATGTGTGCCTTGTGATAAAATGAAGTTAATGGGGCTGGATTCTACTGGCCAGTTAAGTGATCTCAGGGAAGATCTGTATGTAAAGTAAGGGGTTCTGAGTATTTTCATCTCTTACTGTCCTGTCATACTTTTTCAATTGCTCTACCAAGGTACACGGGGGTTAAACTGATGGAAATTATTCTGAACAACTGTCTTGTAATATCTCTTGTATTCTGATGCCCATCCATGTGAATTTTTCTCTTTCTTCTTCCACTTAGCTGCTTGGCACCCATAGGTTCACAATTCTTACCCACCATTCTAAATGAAATTAAGTTTTTAGCTCTCATTTGGCAAAAGACTGGTTTGAGTGGATGGGTAGCAATTTGAAGTTTTTATTCGCCCTGATTAGTGTTATGTATTTTTATTTTGCTGCAGAAATGTTAAATGTATTTGCTTATGGGGTGCAGCCCAGTTTTGGAGAGATATTATTGTTTAATATTTGACATGTTCCACCTGCATTATCTTTTTTTTTTTTCCTGTCCTTTTTGAGACCGGCCACACCGCGCTCAGCCAGTGAGCGCTGTGAGCACACCGGTCATCCCTATATAGGATCCGAACCCGCAGCGGGAGCGCTGCTGTGCTCCCAGCGCCGCACTCTCCTGAGTGCACCACGGGCTCGGCCCGCATTATCTTTTTAAAATCTGAAAAAATATGAATGCCCAAAACATACCTGGCAATGTAATATGATAGATGAGGGATTATAGAATCATATTGTTACTTGTTGGGGAGAATTTGGATCATTTAGAAATGGGGGGCTGTACCACCTATTCTCTCCTTGAGTGAGACACCTCAAGGATGGAGTTCCATTTCTGAGCATTTTAAGTTTTTCATCATCAAATATTTATTTAGTACTATTGTGCCAGCATGTCCCTGGGTAAATTTAACATTTTAAAGTGTTTACAATTAAACAGTTTAAACCTCTAAAAATTCCCAGCATCTAAAAATTCCTTTAGGGAATATAACTAACAAGAAGCACATGTTTTTCTATGGATTCAGAAATACAAGCGTTTGATAAACCATAGTTCATTTCCTTTTTATAGGCAGATTATCTCTTGCATTTATTTCTGTCTTTTTTTTTTTTTTTTGTCTTTTTGTCTTTTTCCGTGTCCGGCAACATATCGCAAGCCTCAGTGTTGCCCCCGCACCCGACCGGGGACCGGCAACGGGATCGCAACCCTCGGCGTTGCTCCCGCGCCTCGCTCAGCCAGTGAGCGCGAACTGGTCTGTATGTGGGATCCGAACCCTTGGGCGGGAGCGCCGCCGCGCTTCACAAGCGGCGCACTATCCAGTGCGCCACCGGGCCGGCCCTATTTCTGTCTTTTTTATGCATACACAATACATACGTTACTTTTCCAGCTTTAATTCTTTACTTCTAATTCATAGATCTTCTGAGATGGGTAGGTGGCCTATGATGCTAGTTTATCTGCTTAATATGGCTCATGTGAGATTGAGAGTTAGCCCCTGTATATTATATACAAATTTCTTATGCTATTCAGTCATCCCATTTATAACTTAGGTGATGGTTGGAGTATCACACTCGTTCCACAGTTTATAATCTATGCTAATGATTTCCAAATTTGTATCTCCAATTCAGACATTTCTTCTTACCTCTGGTGTCTTACATTAATTGTCTGTGTAACATTTGGATATGACATAGGCATGTTTAAAGCAAATTAAAAAAAATTTTTTCCCTGATATTTTTCTCGAGATCTCTTACTCTACACTCTTCTGCTTCTTCATAAGTGGCACCACCAAAAACTTTTATTACTTAAGCCAAAATTTTAGGAGTTATTCTTCATCACATTTTCTTATTCCCTTCCTTATTTTAAATGTCAGTGGGTTCTGTCAAATTTACCTTTTCTATATCCCCAATTCATCTATTTCTTTTTATCTTCACTACCTGCATCAAGTCAGTACCATCATCATTTCTCTTCACCTGTGTATCTTAAAGTGTGGTCTGCAGGCCATATCAGTCTGTGACCTTTTTTATTTCTGGTTCCTAGTAAGGTACATATAGAAATTGAGGGTAAAATATTGTCATAGCATCTCAGTGCATGATCATCTTTCTGGTAATTCATTGTTACTGTATTTTATTCAGTTGGCCTTGGATTGGAATTTTTTAGAAAACCCAACAAAAAACAACTCATCCTTAAGCACCTGTAGTTTGAGTAGCACCATTGTAGACTTTTGCAATAGTCCTGAGTTTTCTGCTTTCGTGCTTGTACCCCTTTTGAATTCCTTGTCTAAATCTGTTGTTTTTCCCTTAAAGAAGGTATGACATGAAAATCAAATCATGTCATTTTTCTGGCTGAAAAGTTATAGGACTTTCTGGTGGCTGTTAAATATAAGCTTAACATTGCATGAAAGGACCTGTATGAATTGGTCTCTGCATATTTTTTTGATCTTCGTCTCCTGCCATTCTTCCTTTCTATGTGGTCTACACATTTGCCTTGTTTCAGTTCCATAAGCAAAGCAGTTTCTTTCTGCCTTTGACATCTGCCCGCAGTTCTCCCTCTTGTCTGCACCGTCTCCCACTTGCTCTGTGCCAGCTAGCTTCTTTCCATCCTTCCCGTTTCAGCTTAAATGCCACTTTCTTTGAAAGGCTTTTTCTAAGCGTTCTATCTAAAGGACACTTTTCTGCCAGTATACACTCCTTTTGTTCCTTAATATGTGTTATACATATAAATATATATTCGTTCATATAGGTGTTTGTATATTTGTTTATGGTATGGCTCCCCTGCTCTACTGAAAGCTTTTCAAGGTCAGGGTTTACTTCTGTTTTATTTGCTATTTAAGAAGAACTTAGCAGAGTGACTTGTACATAGGCCCTGAATAGACATTTCTTAAAGTGAAGAATATAATCATATTTGAAAATAAACAAAGCAACAATAATACTTTTTCTTATGGCTTTTTCTCAGCTTTCAAATTGGCAATCGGTGCATTTGCTTAAGTAGTGGCAGTGGTAGTAGAAGCAGCAGCAGTTAGCATCAGCTGTAGCTACAGGGTTCAGTGTATGGTAAATATATGCCAAGACCTGGCTAAGGACTCAGCATGCATGATAGTTTTTAAAATTCTCACAGCAATATCAAGATGTAGATACTGTTATCTCTGTTTTACTGTTAAGGAAACTGGAGGCTGAACAAAATTAATCAGCTTGCCAGGGTGATTTGCCTAGGGAGTGGCAAAATGGAGATACAGACTTAAATCATCTTTACAGACCTTTGCTGTTGATCATTCTGCCATACAGACCCCTTGTGTTACTCTGCCTCCCCTCCTTAAAATCAGGCTCATCATTAGCATGTTCATTGCAGTGTCCCCACCTTGGACCTTAATGTATTAGGGAACCTGTTTATATTCTGTGTAGTTAGTTTTTGCTAAACCTCTAAACTTTGTTTTTAATGAAGGTGTGTACTTTTATATTTTGCCTTTTTCTTGCATAGAGACTTTTCAGCCTTGATTTTAGTGTTTCCCTAAATTTCTGAGCCCATTTGTGGGTTCCCTTAACAAATCAGTGGTATTTCAGTTACAGATTTCTTTTTTTTGTTGTTGTTCCTTTTAATCATTCTCATAGCAACTCCTGTCTCCTGTTTATCTATTCATGTCTCTTAGTATCCAATCATCCCTTTGTTCTCCAATAAATATCAAGTATTTGCTGAAACTGTATTATATTTCAGATGACACTGTTTAGCTAATCGGATGTATCCATGAACTCCTATTTCTTTTTTTTTTTCCTTTTTGTCTTTTTTCGTGACCGGCAACGGGATCGCAACCCTCAGTGTTGCGCCCGCACCATGCTCAGCCAGTGAGTGGACCGGTCTCTGCATGGGATCCGAACCCTCTGCGGGAGCACCACCGCGCTCCCAAGCACCGCACTCAACCGAGTGCGCCACCAGGCTGGCCCATGAACTCCTATTTCTAAAAATGATTTAAGAACGATTTGATATTTTTTTTCAACAAGGGGAAAGATGAGAAAACTATAGTAAATATGTGTGTGTGTGAGCTTGTATTTGTGTATATAGTTTTCTGCTTTATGTGGCTAGAAAGATCATACTGCTGAATTCTATAATATATAACTTTGTCACAATGAAATAGCTCTACAAAGAATTAGTTAAAATGTAGCATTTTGCTGTCTTTAAAATGGAACATATTTCAAAAATGTATGTGCTGTCTGATTCTCTTTAAAGGTGGTATCTGTTTCTGAAAACTGACGTTAAATTAAAATTTTAAATCTTCTAATTTTTATTTATTTTTGTGGTTAAAAAACAAAACCCCAGCACAGCCTGTGGTACATGAAAGGCAGTTGATAAATTTGTATTGTATGGATAAATACTGAAAATTGAACTTGTAGCATTTTTAATGCTAAAATGTATTCATCCTGAATTAGGTTATTATTACCATTATGCCAAAAAATATTTCTGTGCATTCATTATAAAGTCCATTGTATATACTCATAATAAAAAGATACGAATATTTGTGTTTTTGTAACATCAGTTATTAATAGTATGGTCATTTGCAGGTAATATAGACCTTCACGTATACTTGATTTACTGCATTTAATGCTCTCTTCCTCTCCTAATATAAAGCAAAAAACAAATTTTAAAAGGCAAAACAATAAAAAAAGGTAATATTTTAGGTATTAGCTTCCAGTAACACTTTTCTCTTCCTTCTAAAATTGCTTCCTCCCACTTCTTCCATCAGTGTCATATACTGTTATAGTACTTTGTTTTTACATTTATTACAGTGGTAATCAGTTTATTATGAAATTATTTTCTTCTTTTGCTAGACCTGAATATCCATGAATGTAGATACTGAGTGCCTGGCAATGTAATATACAGTAGCTCCCCTTACCTGTGGGGGGTATATTCTAAGACCCCTAGTAGATGCCTGAAACTGCAGACAGTAACTAACCTGATTGCCGTCAGTGAGAACAAGTTTCTGTTCATGTCCTTCATCCACAAGTGTAATGCCTTTTCCATCTTATCATGCATTTATCATGCGCAGTGGCCCTGACTTTCAGTTTGAGGTGTGACAGCAAAACTATCAGAAATTTCTTTTTCCTTCTTCACAGTTTCATGGATAGAAGATTCATTCTTACCAAAGATCTTAGCAGCCTCAACATTGTTTTTTCTTTTTTACAAGTCCAGAACTTTCACCTTTTTTCTTAAAGGAAACATTTTATGGCTTCTCTTTGACATATCTGAATCATCAGCTTCACTTCTCTTGGGCTTTGGGATCATTATTGAGTAAAATAAGGGTTACATGAACACAGGCACTGTGCCGTTGCTACAGTTGATCTGAGAACCAAGATGTACTCAGTGACTGACTGACTAACTGGTGAGAAGTGGATGCAGTGTGAATAAACTGGACAAAGGGATCGATTCACAACCTAGGCAAAATGCGGAGTGGAGGCAGCAGGAGATTTCATCACGGCTGCAACGTTAAACTTATGAATTGATTATTTCTGGAGTTTTCCATTTAATATTTTTGGACCACAGTTGACCATGGGTAACTGAAACAGTGGGAAGTGAAACCATAGGTAAAGGAGAGGGGACCTACTGTATATCCACTTCCCTTGTGACTGTAGGTTGTTGAACAGTGCTAAGTCATTTAAATAGTTTTGTGAAGCAGAGAAGTAATAATATCGTTTGAGAAGATAGCAGCACTTTTTAAATTTTACAACTGAGTTGTAGGTGAATACAAATAATTTTTAGGCCTTATTTGTAGGTTTGGAAATAAGAATATTGTTTTTATAACAATTGTGATTTTCCTCCCTTACAGTTTCTCAAGCAAGGCCACCCCCAAATCAGAAGAAAGGTGAGGTTGTGCATGATTTTAAACCTAACTTTAAGAACTAGAGTGAGTGAACAAGATTGCAGAATCAGGGCTGATATTATGCTTTGTGCAGCTGTATCAAATGTTTGTGCTTGGTATCCTGATTAGTCAGTACGTAAGTCACACTGATTATTAAATATTTTTAATGTCACCACTGTCTTAAAATATTTTTTAGCTCAAAAGAAAGTTATAACTCTACCAACTTTTAACATTTAGTAGGGAAAATAAGCATATTTCCTTTTAATATTAATAAATATTCACTACCTTTAAAATTTTGTCTTTATAGGATCTCGAACGCCCATTATCATAATTCCTGCAGCTACCACCTCTTTAATAACCATGCTTAATGCGAAAGACCTTCTACAGGACCTGAAGTAAGCAATTTGTTAAACTGTTCTTTTCATAAGACACTGAAATATCATTGAGAAGTAGTAGTTACTGATTCTTTATTATTTATTTGGAAAAAACAAAATTTCACTTTCAGAGCTATAATCTTTACAGATAGTCTGAAGTATAATTTTTAAGTGGTTTACATGTTTCCTAGCAGCATTTCTCTTTATATTAATGAGTATGAGTAGGCATTCCACAATTAACATTATGACTATTTTTTGAATCTTTATAGTCTTTTACAGAAGAAAAATGGCAATGTTAATATTGTTTTAAATAATTTTTAGTAGTTATGCATTAGCAAGGTTTAAAATGAACCATGATTAAGTGATTTTAGAATGCTGTCAAGTTTATTAGACCCAGCATGGCAAACCATGAATTTTTCTCAATAGATTAATTTTCAGTCAGCTGATTATTAAAATGGGTAAATATTTCACGTATTCAGTTAAGCATTGCTGGGTGATGTAGGGTTTTAAGATAGTTCCTGATGTCAGAATGCTTTTTTTCCAATAGAGAAAAGAAAATAATTATAATTATAGAAATTGTAATCAAAATTATAATAGTAATATTATAATTGTAATAAATATAATCAAGAAAATGTAAATCAAAATTATAATATATAATGTTTTGGGGGATAAGAGAGGTGGTGGTGTGAGCACTGAGTGGAGAGAAGGGGGTTCGTATATTCTGCTATAACAGTTTTGTAGCACTTGGTACTTTCTTAGGGTATTTCTTATAGTATTTCGTATTAAATTGGAGTTGTTATATTGTCCAATTGTGTTATGTACCTGCTGATTTAATCTTGGTGTTTGTTGTAAATTGGAATGTTGCTCACTAATCTTAACGTGGCTTTATTTGAAGAAATCCTGGATTGAAGGCATGCTCTTCCAGGGTGATTTTGTGGTTGCTTTTGCCAGGTGCTCCAAGAATATCCCAAGCCTTAAGTTGGTTTTTGTGTTAAATTCTCAACTTGAGGATTTTTGGTGCAGCAAACTGGTATAATCAGACCGAAGTGGCAGTGGGATTGGCTTTTGGCTAACAAATTGGGGAGCCCTTTTTCTTCCTCTGCTCCAGAGCTAGATCAAGATGGATAAACACCTCCTTGACACTTGATTGGAAGTAAATTTTTTCCTCCTACTTCATCCTTTCATTGCTTGTGTGGTTCTTCTATGGTTCCAATTTTAGCTCCTTTGTGTCTCTCCTTTGTGTGGGTGATAAAAACCAAGTCTTGAGAACGCCTACACTGCAATACCAGTGGGCTTGATTGGTTGTCAGTTTTTTCTTCATTTGTAGCTCATGACTGTTTCCCTTCTAGCTCAACTATGCATTTCCGGTTTATGTTGCATTCTAGCATTTCTAGGTGTTTAAAGTGGGAGGGTTTTGTACTATCTGGCATACTGCATGATTAAAACTAGATGTTTATAAGTATATTTAATATAGTAAGTCTGCCGGGGCCGGCCCGGTGGCGCACTGCTACAGTGCGCCGCTTGGGAAGTGCAGCGGCGCTCCCGCTGAGGGTTCGGATCCCACATACAGACCGGCCGCTCACTGGCTGAGTGAGGAGCAGGGGCAACACCGAGGGTTGCGATCCCGTTGCCGGTCCCGGTCCGGTACGGGCGCGACACTGAGGGTTGTGATCCATTGCCGGTCACGAAAAAAGACAAAAAGACAAAAAAAAAAAAAATATATATATATATATATATATATATATATATAGTAAGTCTGCCAAATGTACATTAATCTGTTAAAGCAACAATAGATTTCTCAATTCATGTTTCTTAATTGTTTGAGTTGTACCTGAGGAGAATTAAAAATGCAGAATATTTCATAAAGTATTTTCTTAGTTGGCTGTACATAGGTTGGGTGTGGGATACACTTAACATGAGAAGTAGGTTTTAATTTTTATCTAATCAGTCATGCTGATGCCTCAGCTATGAGACAGATTAAGATGAATGTAGCCATAATTCTCATATGGGGAGATTGCTGTGTATATTGACTTTGTTTATTCAACAAACATTTGTAAAGCAATAACTAAAAAACAAACTGCTACCACAAGCCCAGCCTTGTAGGAAATCACATGATAGTGGTTAGGATAGTGTGTTAGGAGTCATAAATTACAACTGATGAGAAATAAAATTTCTTCTAGAACTTAGTGTAATACCCAGTTTAATGCCTTATTGTTCAAAGTACAGTGAAAAATATGTCCTTTGACAGTTTACATCCTGATAGGTTCAAAATCAAAATTAGACCTCAACAATTATCAGCCATTGAAAGCTTTACCTAGCTCCTCTCCCAAATAATGTGGTGTTAGGGAGAACATACATAATAGTGATTTTTTTGTAATCTAAACAAATGCTTGAAATTTATTTTCTTTTACAATTTGAGACCTAAAAAGGATGTAAAATACTCGTAGCTTAAACCCATTCTTTTTGGATGAAATTACTGAGAGAAAAAGCCTTAAAGGCTATTTTAGCCTTTCATTTTTAACTCTGCTTGTTATAGAGCAGAAAATAAAACCAAGTCTCTTGATGACCCATTTAGTAGCCTTACCCTTTGAACAGTGGAGACATTCAGATTAAGAAATTGGGTTTATTCTGACATTGTGTGATACAATCAAGAACAAAACAAAACTCTTCTACAAAGTTCAAGCGCTAAGTTTAGTGTTAGAATAATTATAATATTTTATAATGTAAATGGTCTAATGTTGAACATGTCTTGTTAAATATTTTTAGTGGTAACTAGCTGTATTAGTCCATTTTTGTGTTGCTCTAACAGAATACCTTAAAGGAAAGAGGTTTATTTGGCTTACGGTTCTGGGACAGCTCCATCTGGTGGGGGCCTCAGGCTGCTTCTGCTCACAGTGGAAAATGGCAGGCAGCAGGCAGACGGCGGGTACAAGCGGATCACATGGTGAGAGGAAGCAAGAGAGAGGGAGGTGCCAGGGTCTTTTAAACGACCAGCATTAATCCATTCCTGAGGGATCTGCCCCCATGACTCAAACTGCTCCCAGCACTGCCACATTGGGGATCAGATTTCCACGTGAGTTTTGGGGGGACAGTAACATCCAAACTATCACTAGGAAAATACTTTTATTCATCAGTATAATTAATATCCAAAAGAAGAATGTGAATGCTCTGGCTTCTTTCTCACTAAAGTTATGATGACAATTCTTTAAGAAAGAAAATTAAAGCAACTTCACCTCTAAAAGGAAAATCATACCAGTTTTAAATAACATGACTGATTGAAAACAAGCAAAATAAGTTGCACTACTTGCTGATTTCACGTTTTACTAAAATGCAGAATTGAGTTTTAAGTGCCTCAAACTTAAATAACTTTCTTTGTAAAATCTAAGTATCCTGACACATAAAATCATACATTGTTTTGTTCTTGTTTTTAGTACTTTAAAATGACAATTTTCAATGAACCTTTTTCCATAAGGAATTTTTTTTTTCCTTAATTTTATTTTGTCGATATACAATGAGGTTGATTATTGTGGCCCATTACCGAAACCCCCCTCCCTCATCCCTCTGCTCCCTCCCACCCGACAATGTCCTTTCTGTTTGCTTGTCGTATCAACT
The DNA here is from genome assembly GCF_000696425.1 of Galeopterus variegatus. Taxonomy (NCBI): domain Eukaryota; kingdom Metazoa; phylum Chordata; class Mammalia; order Dermoptera; family Cynocephalidae; genus Galeopterus; species Galeopterus variegatus. The sequence continues at coordinate 22,339 of NW_007728483.1, forward strand.
TCA
>NW_007728483.1:23398-38522 GCF_000696425.1 Galeopterus variegatus
GTGTATCACATTTATTGATTCGCGTATGTTGAACCAACCTTGCATCCCTGGGATGAATCCCACTTGATCGTGGTGAATAATTTTATGTATGTGTTGCATGTTGTTGTATTCGGTTATTTTATTGAGGATTTTTGCATCTATATTCATCAAAGATATCGGACTGTAGTTTTCTTTTTTGGTTATATCTTTACCTGGTTTTGGTATCAGGATGATGTTTGCTTCATAGAATGAGTTTGGGAGATTTGTGTCTGTTTCATTCTTTTGGAATAGTTTGTAAAGAATCGGTGTCAATTCCTCTTTGAATGTTTGGTAAAATTCTGCTGTGAATCCGTCTGGTCCTGGGCTTTTCTTTGTTGAGAGCCTTCTGATAACAGCTTCAATCTCCTTTATTGGTATTGGTCTGTTCAGATTTTCTACATCTTCATGGCTCAGTTTTGGGAGCTTGTGTGTGTCTAGAAACTTATCCATTTCCTCCAGATTTTCAAACTTATTGGCGTATAGTTGTTTATAGTAGTCTCAAATGATTCCTTATATTTCAGATGGATCAGTTGTAATATCACCTTTTTCATTTCTAATTTTTGTTATTTGAGACTTGATTTGTGACCTAATGTGTGATCTATCCTGGAGAATGATCCATGTGCTGATGAGAAGAATGAATATTCTGAGGTTGCTGGATGGAATGTTCTGTAGATATCTGCCCTGTCCAATTGGTCTAGAGTATTATTTAGATCTTGTGTTTCTCTGCTGATTCTTTGCCTAGATTCGTGTTTCAGTTTCGTTAAGTTCTGCTCTGATATTGATGATTTCTTTCCGTCTGCTAACGTTAGGTTTGGATACTTCTTGTTTTTCTAGATCTTTAAGGTGCAGTGTTAGGTTGTTCACTTGCCATCTTTGCATTCTTCTGAGGTAAACACTTAATGCAATAAATTTCCCCCTTAATACTGCTTTTGCAGTATCCCACAAGTTTTGGTATAGGTGCATACATATTTATGATTGTTTTGTCTTCTTGATGGATCAGTCTTTTATCATTATGTAGTGTCCCTCATTATATCTTTTTATGGTTTTTAGTTTAAAGTCTACTTTGTCAGATATAAGAATAGCTACTCCAGCTCGTTTTTCTTTTCTGTTTGCATGGTAAATCTTTTTCCATCCTTTCACTTGTAGTCTATGTGTGTCTTTATGGGTGAGGTGGGTCTCTTGTAGGCCGCATATAGTTGGGTCTTCCTTTTTAATCCAGTCAGCCAGTCTGTGTCTTTTGATTGGGGAATTTAAGCCTTTTACATTAAGTGTTGTTTTTGAAAAGTGTTGATTTATTCCTAGCATTTTATTGATTGTTATTTGGTTGTCTTAGGTGTTTTTTGTTCCTTGCTTTCTGATTTACTGTTTGTTTTCTTTGTTTGTTGGTTCCTTAGGATGTAGGTCGCCTTTTTGTTTGTTTTCTCTTCATGTATGCCATTTTTATTATACTAGTGGGTTTAGATTTTTCTTGGGTTTTTATGGCAGTGGTGGTTATTTTTCAGGAACCAAATCTAGTACTCCTTTGAGAATTTCTTGTAAGCGTGGTTGTGTGGTGGTGAACTCCCGCAGTTTTTGTTTGCTGAGAAATATACTATTTGCCCTTCATTTCGGCAGGATAGCCTTGCAGGGTAGAGTATTCTTGGCTGACAATCTCTGGCTTTTAGTATTTTGTATATATCGTCCCATTCCATGCTGGCTTTTAGGGTTTGTGATGAAAAGTCTGATGTTAGCCTGATTGGGGCTCCCTTATAGGTGATTTGACACTTCTCTCTTGCAGCTTTTACAATTCTCTCTTTGTCTTTGAGTTTTGCCAGTTTGATTATAACATGTCTTGGAGAAGACCTTTTTGGGTTGAGTAAGTTTGGAGATCATTGAGCTTCCTGGATCTGAAGATCTGTGATTTTTCCTATACGTGGGAAGTTTTCCCCCACTATTTTGTTGAATATGTTTTCATGCCATCTCCTTTTTCGTCCCCTTCTGGGATACCCATGACTGGGATATTTGAGCGCTTCAGGTTGTCTGATATCTCTCTCAGATTTTCTTCAATGCCTTGGAATCTTTTTTTTTTTGGTCATTTCACACAGCCCATCTTCAAGTTCAGAGGTTCTCTCTTCAACTTTGACAAGCTTGCTGGTTAATCTCTCCCTTGTGTTTTTTATTTCACTGAATAGCTTCTTCAGTTTGGCAAGTTCTGCTACATTTTTTTTCAGGGCATTGATTTCCTTGTACATTTCCTCTTTCAGGTCCTGTATACTTTTCCTCGTTTCATCATGATGTCTAGCTGAGTTTTCTTGTATCTCATTCAGTTTCCTTAGAATTATCACTCGAAATTCCTTGTCAGTCATTTCAAAGACTTCTTGTTCTATAGGATCTAGAACTTGAGAGTTATTATCTTTGGGTGGTGTACTTTCTTGATTTTTCGTATTTCTGGTGTCTTTTCTTTGATGTTTATTCATTGTGGCAGGGGGTTTCACAGTCCCCAGGTTTGACACTATTGCCTGACTAAGATGTTGCTGGGGTTGCTAATTTGGTATGGCTACCTCAGTGACTACTCAGTTGGCCACTAGTGCCAGGCAAGTCCAAAATTGACATCCGGGAAGATGGCGGGGCACTCGCGCCACTCCCTCCGGTGAGTCTTAGCCTCCGGCTTCCACGTTGCGCTCCTGCGGCGGCCTCCGCAGCCTGAGCCGCCCCTGCTGCCTCTTGCCGCCCCCGGTGCTCCCGGCTCCTGGTCGCACCGCAGCCTGCTCAGTCTCTCTCCGGCTTGCGGTTCCAGCAGTGCCTGGGGCCGGGGAGGCGACAGCCCCCTCCCCGGCAAATACTGCAGTCGCCGGACCTCGAATCTCGGCGGCGGGGCCATGTGGCCCGGCCCCGCACTGAGTGGCGGCCGCTCCCGGCGGCTTCTTCCTGGGGAGGATTTTGTAAATCTCACAAAATGGCGCACGCTGCAAACCTCAGTGCACGTATTTTGTGAGTCCCCTTCAAGGTCTCAGCAACCCTTCAGAGCAATCCACCTGGGTAGTAACAGCTACCCCCGGCTCAAGCAAGGACACCAGAGATTCTGACTCACCATCAGGCTTTTTGAGTTCCTCTTCTTGCTCGTGGCCGCAGGTAGCTGCCGGAGTTGTGTCGGTTGTTGTGCTTGGGCTGCACGTCGATCCCCAGTCTCTTTTCAGTGATTTTTAAAAATCACTTCCACTTCTTGTGAGTCCTGTGACAAAGTCTCTTCTGAGAGTGCTGACCCCTGAGCCGGGCCAAAACTTTAGGCATCTGACACAATATTATTTACTCCTGGAAATGATTGCTTCTGTATGGGCTTTAGGAGACTTCTTGAAGGAATAAACCTAGTCCAGTTGGTCTCTATCGAAGACATGTTGAAACCAGGACTCTTCTCTCATATTCAAAAATGACTTGAATGACAATCGTGCTGTTTCTAAGGTGAGATGCCTGCAAAGGGTGGGTCCTCACTGGCTGCTGGCCAGGTTTGTGCTTCCGTGCAGGGAAATCCTCCTCTGAGTCCTGCACAGTAGGGGTGGTGATGGATGTACTCCCCTATCTGGCTCCTCGTTGCCTCCGGAAGCCGACGGGCCGGCAAGACGTCCAAAATTAACACTCCTCTTACAGGTCAACCAAGGCGCCCTTGTGGACCTGTTTAGGTTTCTTCTTTTGGTCTTGTCCAGCCTCATGGATTCATTTACTCGCTCGTTCATTCTTCAAAAATTTAACAAAGCTGGGCAGGTTGTGGAACTTGGCAAGTCTTTTTCGTCTGTAACTTGGAAGGGCTGCTGTGGCCACTGGAAATACAGCAGGTGACGTGAGTGGAGCAAGCTGCGGGCTCACAATCCTGCCAAGAGAGTAGCTGTAGCCCGGCTCTGAAGTCTGGTGAGCCTCCAGCCCAAGTCAGGTAGCAGAGCAGAGAGCAGAGGAAGAAGCCAGGGCTTGGGTGACACACAAATATGATTTCTCTCCAAAACGGGGCGCACAGTGGCCTTCTTTGACTCCTGGACAGTGAAAGCAAGGCAGACTGGCTTCCCCTAAGGGCGGCCTTCGAGCCTTTGGACAAACAGACCTGATCATTCCCAGCCCTTGGAGAACTCAATCCGGGAAGGTGGGGACAAGTCCATCCCAATGCTGCGGTGGGTGGTGGAGGGAACCCAGCAACCCAGCCCAGGAGCGCGCACCCGGGCGGAGAGGCGGTCGCTGAGGCCCATAAGGAATTTTTGTATTAGGCTTTTATACTGAAGTTTCGGTATTCTTGCAGATGTGGGTCTTTTGATTGAATTTGCCACCTACTGAGATGCCTCAGTAATCTATAACTGGGTAAATAAGAAATATAATAATTTTGGTTCACCTCTTGAAATAGATTTGATAATATAACTGAAACTGTCAGACCCATGCAAAAATGGATTATATTAACTGCTTTTTAAAAAAAGTTTAGTTTTTGTATGAGCATTCATGTATCTCCTTTCCATCTTCTAATGAATATACAAATACTTTTTTATTATTTGTAATCTGAAATACAATACACATCTTTTTTTTCTTTTTTTTTTGTGATAGTTTCATATGTTTTACAGTCTATCACCAGTCTTTCCAACTAAATTATAAATTTCTTAGAGATGAGGTCTTATTATTTTATTGTTATTTGTAACTCCATTGTTTAAAACAGTGTTTGCCTAATAATGGATATTAAATAAATGTTTGAGGAAAGAAAACGAAAAGGAGGAGGGAACACATTGAGAAAATTGGAGAATGGAGGATTTGTGTACCTGAAATGCAGAATTTGTTTTTTTGGAGGTGGAGATGTTCTGCAACCTGAGAACTTTGTGCATTTATCTCTAATTTTTAATTCCTTTTTTGATATGTAGCAGTCATATCCACACCTGGGACTTGATTTTAGTTCCCATGTAGCTTCATTACATTTGGTATTGGGTTTTTTTGTACTTTAAGGCTCTAACTCATTTTTATGATTTGTGAATTTGGTATTATTGAATTCTCACAATTTTTAGTAATTGACAACTATATATATTTTTTTATAAATATGTTTGGCTGGTTACAGATATTCACAGTAAGTTTGTGAAATGTTAAAAAAGAAATTCTGTCTTCAATTCTCCATTCTCCAGAACCTTCGCAGTGTTCATTTGAATGTATTACAAGTCTAATACTGAAACATTGTTTTACAATAGAAGTTAGTAAATAGTGCAAAAAAATTACAAAGTAAATTTTAGTGTCTTTCTCTTTAACCTTATAGAAGCCAGGCCGTTAAATAGACTGCGTTCTTAGGATAGACCATGCCTTAGACCATGCCTAATTTTTCTTCCAAGTTTAAAACACTCCCTTCATTGTTTAACACCTCATTGCAACTGACATCTCCCCTACAGTTTGAGTCAGCTGGAGGCTTTGCTATGTAATTAATGCATAATTGAAACTCCTCCACAAATTATAGTACTGGCTATAACCCATAGCTCAAGTTGGCATAGACTCTATTTGGTTTTATCTAAAATTGAAGATTTTTCAATTTTCTAGCCCTTCAATAAGTAAATGAAACAAACCAAAATAAAACACAGCTTAACCTTTAACATCCCAAATAACAAAATTAAGGTTATATTATGGAAATATTAAAAAATACACTTGTATAAATGTAATCTTGAGAGTTTAGTGGGCTGTAAGGCTATTTAAAATAAACTGATGGGATGGAACTTCCTGATTCTGTCCATGATGGTAGCTTCACAGGGATGAGTTCCAAAGAGGAGAGATTACACACACAGTGCTCAAAAAATACGCAGAGGGTTCCCCTTGCATCAGCCAAATATTGTTTAGCACATGTGTGTGAGGAAGCTACTTGAGGCCTGGGAAGCAGCTACTGAGAAATAAGCAGACAGAAAAATTACCAGAGCTTATGCTAGATTGAGAACAGTTCTTGTTCTCAACAGCCACAGGCAATGCAAAATGATACAGCCCCTTTGGAAAACAATATGAGACTTTCTTATTTTTTTCTCTTCACATGGAAGATATTACTGCACTATTTTCTAGCTTCCTTTATTGATAAGTCAGCTGTTAGTGTGATAATCAGTCCTGTGAAGGAAATCTGCTCTGTGTGTTTACTTTAAAGATCTTTTCAAATTTATCTGCTGTACCTAGATGTGCATTTGTTTCTTGTACATTCCACTGGGATTTATTAGAATTAAATGTATAGGTTGTTTTTCATTAGCTCTGAAAGTCTTGGCCCTTATCTTTTTAGATATTACTTCTGTTACCCATCCCTTTTGTCTCTCTCTTCTCTTTCTGGAACTTAAATGAGACATACTTTAGACCTTCTCATTCTATCTTCTGTTTTTCTCTATTTTTTTTTTTTAATGGTGGCTGACCAGTACTGGGATCTGAACTGTTGACCTTGGTGTTTTGAGTATCACTCTCTAACCAAGTGAGCTAACCAGCCAGCCCTATCTTCTGTGCTTCTTAAGCAGTTCTATTTTCTATCTCTTTGTCTTTCTGTTGCCTGCATTCTTGATCATTTCTTTAGATTTAACTTATAGTTTATCTTTTCTTTGGCCATGCCTTAGTTTGATCGTAAGCCTATCCTTTGGGTTTTAATTTCAGATATCATATATTTCACTTTTTGTTGTTCTGTTTAGTTCTTTTTGAAATCTTTTGTCTGTCTTTATAATTTCTTTTTTTTCATATTTGCAAGCTTGTTTTATAAGCTTTGATCTTTGATAATTGCAGCATTTGGAATCTTTAGTTATCTTTGTCTTTTGAATATTGTTTCATTTGTAGTACTTTTCTTGTTTTTAGGTTTTTACTGTTCATTTTACTGTTCTTCATTTTGTTCATTTACTCATTTATTGTTCATTTTTCTTGGAATTTTTTCCTTGTGGAAATTCTTGAGCTCTAAGTTTAGAGATTTGCATTTGTATCTGCTAAGCAACTGGGAGCATTACCAGTTTACCATCACTTTAAGTTAAAATCTCAGTTGGAAGTTTTTAACAATCAGATACTATTGTTAGCTCTTGGCTGCAAATCTAAATAAGGTCCAGCTTACAGTTTTGAGACATTTGATTTTCCTTGCAATTGCCAGGGTAGGGATTAGGGCTGGGGCTAGGGTAGGAAAGATGGTGGGCAGTGGGTGTATTTCTAGTTTACCATTACATTGAACTTAACCTTTGAGAGTACCAGCTGTATGAGGAAAAGGACTCTTTAATTAGATTCCCTACCTTGAACAGAATTTGGGCTTTGTTTCCTATTCCAGGAGCTTAGCGAAGTAAGAGGGTCTTCAAAAAGTTCGTGGAAAATTTTGTATTATCTTTCAATTCTGTTTTTCCATGAACTTTTTGAAATACCCTCATGTAGTGAAAAACAGTGTTATTCTTACTTCTTTGATTTCCCTTCTTTAGTACTAAGTCTCTGGCTTAGTCCTAATCATTCTTTACTTTCTAGCTAGCTCAGAGATGCCTTTAGTTTTTTTTATACTTTATTCATAATTTTTAGTTTTCTTTGGAAGTATTGTTCCAGTTACTTAGGGGGTCTGCCATATCATCCTACCAGAAACAGAATAAAACACACAGTTTTAAAAGTCATACTTTGTTAGTACTGACTCATGCCATGGTTCTTTACATTTTTTTATAAACATATATAAAAATATAATTGTCATAATCCATGATTGGAGGTCTCAGAGCACTTAGAAATCTTAAATAACATGGTTTTATCTAAATAATTTTTTCAGGCTGATTTTTTAGTTCAGCCGGTATTTGAGGATGTTCTAAATGCAGTGCAGCACAGTAGCTGGTATGAGTGCCATATTTCTGAGTGACTGGCTCTGCCTTCAAGAAACCTGAAGTCTAGTAAGGACATGACAAATTTTGTAACTTACTGTAGTAAAAAAACAAAGATTGCTGTAAAATTGTAGTAGAAAATTGAGTCCTACTTTGAATAAAGAGGATAAATTAATAGTGAAAGAATTATGGCTTAAATTTAGAATTAAGTAAATGCTTAAATATATAGATATTTTACATAGAGATATATGTAAAGTTTGATAGGCTGGGAAACCAAAATTATCTCATTTATCATATTTGAACGTCAGATGTATTGTCCCTTCATGCCACCTTAAAAACTAGACGACTATATTAATTTTATATTGGTAGACCAGAACTGACTCGTTCAAACTTTTTGTGCAAAGGAAGATGTAGAAATAAAATACAGTTGTGTGTTATTTTAAGACTTAGGCTTAATTTTTGCCCTTTTCTTTAGTACCCTAAATTTTATTCCATCTGGTCATAGCTGGCATTAGCAGATGCTTCTGTGCTGAGAGTGGAGCTGTAGTGGAATAGGATACATTGATAATTGACAGTTCACCTAGAGTAGCTGAATTGATAGTGCTGTAATACATAGCACTATGGTCATAACTTTCATTAAGTTTAGTTGGCTAGAGCATTATATACTTTATTGATTCTGAGATACACATTTATTTTTCATGATTTCCAGAATTGGAATATGTCTTATAATTGATGGCATCTTAGAATTGCTGTGACTAGGGCCGGCCCAGTGGCGCCGCTTGGGAGTGTGGTGGCGCTCCCGCCGAGGGTTCGGATCCCACATACAGACCGGTTCCCGCTCACTGGCTGAGCGAGGTGCGGGAGCAACACTGAGGGTTGCGATCCCGTTGCTGGTCCCGGTCCGGTACAGGCACGACACTGAGGGTTGCGATCCATTGCCGGACACGGAAAAAGACAAAAAGGAAAAAAAATAAAAATAATTTAAAAAAAGGATTGCTGTGACTAAGTGGCAGTCCTGACATATTTTTTTATTATCTGTACGTGCACAAAATAGTGCATGTGCAGTTCATAGTTTCATCAGTTCTGAGATATGTGCATAGATGGTACTATAAGTATTGAATTTAAATGTAGTTTAAAATGTCTTCAGAAAGATAGGCTGTGATTTAGCATTGAAGCAAACAGTTATTATGGAGGAACAAAGTAGTAGGATTCACACTACCTGATTTCAAGATTTATATAAAGCTCCTGTAATCAAGACATTGTGGTAGTGATGTAAAGATAGATAGATGAATGAAAGTAATGGAGAATGCAGAAATGGACCTACACTGTTTTTGTCAAAGACTGCAAGGCAGTTCAGTTGAGGAACAAAAGAAAGCCTGATACTGGAACAACTTCATAAGTGGATGGCAGTGGGGTGGGGTGGAGAATGACTCTCAACCATTACCTAAAATCATATACAAAAATTTATTTAAGATGTATTATACACCCAAACATAAAAACTAAACTATAAAGCTTCTAGAAGAAAGCATAAGATAATGTCTTCATTACCTTGGATTAGACAAAGTTTTTTTTTTTTTAAGGATGAATCATAAAAGAAAAAGATAAGTTGGGCTTAATTAAAATTTAAAACATCTGCTCATCAAAAGACACCATTAAGAAAATGAAAAGGCCAGCCACATACTGGGAGAAAATGTTCCCATTGCATATTTCTAACAAAATATTTGTATCTAGAATATGTAAAGAACTCCTACATAATGCTATTAAAAAGACGATTCAATTAAAAATGAGCCAAAGACTTAGACACTTCATGAAATGTCTAATAAGCACATGAAAAGATGCTCAGTATCATTAGTCACTGAGGAAAACAAAAAGTTAAAATTATGATGAGATAGTACTTCACACCTATTAGAAAGACTAAAATTAAAAAAGGCTAGAACTCTCATACATGTGAGAGTGTAAAATAGTAGAGCTGCTTTGGAAAACTTTCTGGAAGTTTCTTACAAAGTTAAACATATCCCATGATCTAACAGTTCCACTCAAAGTTTTTTTTTTTCCATAAGAGAAATGAAAGCATATGTCCACAAAAGTATTTATATAAGAATGCTTGTATTAGCTTTATTTGTAATAACCCAAATTTTGGAAACACCCTGCTGTAGACTGTTTGTGTCTCCCCAAAATTCATATGTTGAAATCTAAGCACCAATTTGATGATATTAGGAGGTAGGGACTTTTGAGGTAATTAGGTCATGACAGGATTAGTGCCCTTATGAAAGAGACCTCACAGAGCTCCCTTGCCCCTTCTGCCATGTGAGGACACAGCAAAAAGACAGCTGTCTGTAAACTAGGAAATAGGCCCTCACTAGGTAACAAATGTGCCAGCATCTTGATCTTGGACTTCTCAGCCTCCAGAACTGTGACATAAATTTCTATTGTTTATAAGTCACCCATTCTATGATGTTTTTGTTATAGCATCCCAAATGGGCTAAGATTCACCCAAATGTCCACCAGCAGGGTAATGTTAAACAAATTGTGGTATGTTCATATAATAGAAATCTATTCAGCAATAAAAAAGAATGAACTACTGATGCACCCTGAAGCATGGATGAATATCAGAAACATTAAGGGCCGGCCCGGTGGCGCACTGGATAGTGCGCTGCTTGGGAAGCGCGGCGGCGCTCCCGCCCGAGGGTTCGGATCCCACATGCAGACCGGTTCCCGCTCACTGGCTGAGCGAGGCGCGGGAGCGACACCGAGGGTTGCGATCCCGTTGCCGGTCCCCGGTCCGGTACGGGGGCAACACTGAGGGTTGCGATCTGTTGCCGGACACGGAAAAAGACAAAAAGACAAAAAAAAAAAGAAACATTAAATTGAATGAAAGATACCAGGTACAAATGAGTACATCCTGTATGATTCTATGTGTGTGAATTTCCAAAACAGGCAAAGCTAATCTATGGTGATGGAAAGCCAGAACAGTGGTTGACTATTGGGTGAAGGGAGATGGAGATTGTCTGAAATGTGCATATAGAAACTTTCTGGGTTGATGCAGATGTTTTATATCTTGATTGGAAGGGTGCTTCCACTGGGTATACATTTATCAAAACTCATCTATTTGTACATCTTACTGTATATAAATTTTATGCCAATAAAATTATTGTTGTATAGGTAGAAATACACTGAGATGAAGCAATGGGGTATAAATTTGATTTTTGTGAATTCCTCCTTGTTGGAGTAATGACCTCAATCCTGTATTTTCTTGCAAAGCAACATCCAAACATTTTATGGAACCTAAGAAAGGAAGACACTAGTAATAAAGCTGTGTTGTTTTTTGTTACTAAGATATATATGAAAAGGATTGCTCTCACACACATCAAGCAGTGCAGTCCCAGCCAGGAGAAATAGTCAGTTCCTTCTGTGGGATGATTGCTCTGATTTCTGTATGGTATTATGAAGGCATTGTCATGGTTTAATTGGCAGTATTTTTTCTTCTTTCATAGTGGTACAGTATAATGGTGTATCTCACAGTCATTGGTGTCTTAGATTTGATGAACTTCAGTAGGGTGAACAGGTAAAATTCATATTGACTAGATGTGAATAATACTAATCTTTTTAGTGGACGTAAGTTTAGGAGAAGCGGTCATCAGTCTATCCTTATGTTCTCAAATAATATCAAGGCTGAAAAGCATTTTGAAATAAAGCTGCTTTTTACTGCTAACAGAGAAGGCTACTATTTTAAGGAGATATCTAAATATAATAGGAATTAAAATACAAGAACATGTAAAAATTCTTGGACTATGGTTAATTAAAAGACCATTTTAGTGACACTGTTAATAAAACATCTCAACTAATGTGTTAACATGCAAATGATATATAACTCATTTCTCAGGCATCAGAAGTAGAATTAGGTATTTAGTAGACTTTTTCATTAGTTGGGTATTCTAATAGACAATTCATTTGTATGTATTTTATAATTTATTCATTATTAAAATTCATAAGTAATTTTTTATACGTATATTTATACTTTCACACTATTACAATTTCAAAAGCCAGAAAAGAGAGAGATGCAATATCATATTTAAGAATTTAAACTTTTTTTACCCCATCTAGATATAGACTGATCGGAATAAATTAAAGCAAAACATCTACCTCTTGGCAGTAAGATCCCTTTGTTCTGTGTGTCTGGAAAATAAGTTCAAAGGGACAGGAATTGTGTTCTGTACAACTGTGTATATTGTATAGATTATAACACAATGTATTGTACAGACTGTTTACTTAAAATGTCTTTGTCAAAAAAAAAAGTTTTTGTCAGTTGTAGCCTTATATTAGAACTGAGTTTCCAGCAATGCATGTATATTAATTTTTTAAAATAATATGTTTTATTATTCAGAGTGTTAGTATTGCATTTGGCATATTCTAAGTGAATTTGAGTATAAATAAAATAACCAGACTCCATAAGGAGCAAGTGATTATCTGGGGGAAATTTTTAAATGATACTGAAAGCTTAAAACTTTTTCATCAGATGTAAAATAGATGTGAGAACAGTCTGCTCAAAAACAAATTTAGTATTATCATTGTGTAGTAAAAATTTTCAAAACTACAAAATTAATATTACTATACAGTGAATTTAACATTTGGTATTGAAATTTTTCAAGGTACTGTACCATGTGGAAGCTTTCATGCATCTTTGTCCTTTCATCTCTCCTAAACTTTAGAAGCAGAATAATACTCAAAGCAGCTATTGTATTGCTCCCATTTAATTGGAGGGGCTAGACCATAGCCAATAAAATATGCTAACAGACTATGTTAGGATTATGTATAATTAGAAAATAAGACTTCTAAAACACTTTGTGAGCACTGGGAAATTCTAACTAGCTGCTAACAACTCTCTAGATTGCTAAATTATTTTTGAGAATCTTAAGAATTGAACCACATAAGTCGACTTGGTAAATACCACTAGTATCATCAACTATTTTATTAAAATAGACTATTTTATTAAAATAGACTATTGGCGTATACCAATTTAATTTTCCTAATTTAAAATTTTCAAAGCAACTTTGATATTTGATGATATTGATATTTTGTTTGTTTTGTTTTTTGATGGCCGGCCGTATATGTTATAACAACAGGCTTTGACCTTGGTGTTTTAACAACAGGCTTGAACCACCTGAGCTAACCGGCCAGCCCTCGAGTGACCTTTTGATTTTTAATCAAGTTTCTCCCTAATAGCATTTGAGAAATCAAGGGTTAATGTGGAGAATGCTAAGTGCTATTTGGATGAATATAAATTGTGTGTTTACACACACACATACACATACCCCAACACATCAACTTAGGGCCTAAGTGAACTTGAGTTCTATTTGGCATACAGAGGAAAGACCCATACTCTCCAAGCTTTATGATCTGTACATGCAGAGCAAGTTTATTTAAAAATAAGTGCTTTTAGTTTGAAATTATTAATGTTTAAAAAATTATTTCAAAATGTAACTTATTTTCCCATTTTCATCCCATAAAATACATTTGACTTTTTCTCATTTCTATTTTTTCGAAGATTTGTTCCATCAGATGAAAAGAAGAAACAAGGCTGTCAACGAGAAAACGAAACTCTAATACAGAGAAGAAAAGACCAGATACAACCAGGGGGCACTGCAATTAGTGTCACAGTACCCTACAGAGTAGTAGACCAGCCCCTTAAACTTATGCCTCAAGACTGGTAAGATAGTCTATATTTTTTAAATATTTATTAATTTTTTGTATATTGTTGATTTTTTTTTTTTCCTTGTGTGAACAAATATCAAATTTTGTCATGGATTCTAAATAGGAACTATCCTTGAAAACTTGAATTTATATAGATCTAATTTGGTCAGCAATAATGTTAACATTCTAGTAATACCAAAATAACCTTACATTTTGAATAGGTAAACCTTATTTTACTTATAAGAAGAAGCACCCTAACTTCTAGAAAACTTCTAGTATAAAAATTTTTTTCCACTTGATCATCCATACTGGATCAGCTATTAGAACAGAACAAATAGACTGATGTGTTTTTTTTTTTTTTTTTCCTTTTTTTGTCTTTTTTACTGACCGGTAACGGGATCGCATCCCTCGGTGTCGCGCCCGTACCGGGGACCGGCAACGGGATCGCAACCCTCGGTGCCGCGCCCGCACCGCACTCAGCCAGTGAGCGGGAACCGGTGTCCACATGGGATCCGAACCCTCAGCGGGAGCGCCGCCACGCTCCCAAGCGGTGCACCCTCCAGTGCACCACCGGGCCGGCCCTAGACTGATGTTTTAAAGTCCTATATTTTAGATTTTTGTTTTGGAGAATTCAGATTTTCTAGTAAGAAAAAATAGTTTTATTGTAAAGGAATAATTTAATAAAAATAATACAATCAGTTTATTATGGTTTAGCTCTTTTATTGCATTCAATTATTCTTTAACAAAGTTTTAAGCTGTTTCTAATATAAAGTGCCTATAAATTAAGATATATGAATTATCTTAAATTATTTTATTAATCTAAACAGGAGTAAAAATTCAGTGTCTTAGAGTATCTCTGTTATAGAGGATGCAACACATGGTGCATTAGATAAAATTTATTGTTGGAATACTTGTTAGATTTCTGACCTGAGGAAGTCAAGCCATTGAGAATATTGGTATATTAAAAATTAGCTAAAGAATAGAGGATTCTTTTATTATAATTCTCCCCTGGTACCTAACAGATACTTTGAATAATGTATGAGGGGTTGCCAAAAAGTTCATAGAAAGATTCACATTACCTTTCAATTCTCTTTTTCCAAGAACTTTTTAAAGTGCCCTCATATAAAATGAATAAGATGAGAATTTCAGATATCAAACTTAAAATGAAGTTGGAATTTTACACCATTTGTATTATGTGTTTGCAGTTATTTGCAGAAAGTGATAATACAGTGTACCAGTGCCATCACTATGCTGTAAAATATTGCCGTGTATGCTTGTATTAGCTGGGATTTCCAGCCTGGTCTCACAGCTTAGGAGTAATATTTTCTGGGGTTGTTTTTTTGTTTGTTTTGTTTTGTTTTGTTTTGTTTTGTTTTGTTTCCTCCTCTAATTGTTCTTTCAAGAATTCATGGGAAGTAGCGTTTACAGCAAACCCTTGAACAACGCTGATCTGAACTGCACAGGTCTACTAACAGGCAGAGTTTTTTCAATAAATATATTGGAAAATTTTGGGTTAGACTTGCCATGAATGCCTGATATACCTAACCAAACAGTGAAGTATCCTACCTAATAGTGGCTATTTATTAGTAAAGTACTTCAGAAATGAAATCCCCCCCCCCCCCCCCCCCCCCCCCCCCCCCCCCCCC
>NW_007728483.1:39496-83776 GCF_000696425.1 Galeopterus variegatus
AAAAAAAAACCCCCCCCCCCCCCCCCCGCCCCATCCAGAGCTCTGGGTGCCCTGTGAAACTTGTCCACCCAGGGAAAAGCACGGGACATAATTAGGTTTTTGGAAAATCGGAAGTTATACATGGATTTTTGACTGCATGAGGGGTCTGCACCCCTAACCCCCCCCCCCCTTTGTTGTACAAAGGCCAGCTGTTTATTATCCTGTTCCATTGCTAACCCTATGAGACCCAGTAGGATCTAGGTGACCTCTGTCCAGCAAATTTCCTTTAGTTTGGCAGGACCTGGGGTTTTCAGGTATTACATGGTACAAGTTACATCATAAAATTGAGGGATTACCATCTTTGGTACTGCATTACCAAAGATGGTTTTGACCTTGGGGCATGTATCCCATGAAAGGGAGACATTTTTTTACTTAAGATTTAATTTTAGCCTCAGATTTTGAACAGATTAAGAATTTTAGGCTAGCAGTTTTTCACAGACTTGGATAGCTGCTGTAGAACGTTTACTTTGAATAGAGGGTAACCCTGGTTTAATGGTTTTTTTTGGATGTATAGAGTCTTCATCTAACACAGTGGTTATCAAAGTGTGGTCTCTAGACTTCTAGACATTCCCAAGACCCTTCCAGGGGGTTGCAAAGTCAAAACTGTTTCCATACCAATGCTGTGATGGTTGTTCTCATGATTTATCAGTCTTCAAACAGGAATAATAGTTTACCCAATCTCCAAGATTAATAATTTATTCTCCTCCTTTCCTCTCTCTTTTCTTTTTCTTCCTTTCTCTCTTCCTCCTTTCCTCCCTTCCTTTTCTGTTCTTTAGTATGCCCATGCACGTCTGTTTCCTCATCTCTAAAGTGAGGGTATTAATAATATTCACCTCACTGGATTGTTTTGAAGATTAAATGTGTTAACATAAGTAATGCATAAAGTGCTTAAAGCAGCACTGGCACATACTAGTAAATGTTATTAATGTTAACCATTATTGTTAATGTTACTGTTTGGTTCCCACCTCTTTGGTTGTAGGCTTAAACAGTTTATGGCACCACTTACTATAATTTCTCAGTTTAATTGAATAGTGTGTGAAATAATAAAATAAGGGGGCCTAGAAAGATTTGTTCATTCCAGGAAAACTAGATCGAATGGTTGAAAAAAATGTTGCTTTAAAAAAAACAAATACAAAAAACAACTTACATAATTTAGGGTGAGTGAAACAATTGGAAAGATTGTAAAACAATTGGAAAAATTATAAAAGTCTAGATAGTTTTTATACTCCAGTTACTTCCCAAGTAATCAGAAGAACTCCAAAATAAGGATTTCATAAAATTGTTGGTGAGTTACTGTAATGTAATGTTTTTTTTTTTTTTTGTCTTTTTTTTTGTCTTTTTTCCGTGTCTGGCAACGGATCGCAACCCTCAGTGTTGCCCCCGTACCGGACTGGGGACTGGCAACGGGATTGCAACCCTCGGCGTTGCCCCCGCGCCTCGCTCAGCCAGTGAGCGGGAACCGGTCTGTATGTGGGATCCGAACCCTCGGGCGTGAGTGCCACCGCACTTCCCAAGCGGCGCACCATCCAGTGCGCCACAGGGCCGGCCCATAATGTAATGTTTTTAATTAAAGTAAAATAATTAAGATGCATTTGAATTTTAAATGATTTGCTTTTAAAACCAACTTTTTGGATTAATAGATCAACCACTGTTCCCTATTGCATTGGAAAAGTGAGTCCTACTCGAATTAATAGAAGGGAAGGGGAAAGACTAAAAAGATTACATAAAATCATTGTGTCTATAATTATATTTAAGAGATTTAGGTGCAAAAAACAGATACATAGGAAGTATAGCAATCATTAATGTACTCTAATGATAACATTGTATTGAAAAGTTAAGGTAATGTACTTACTGTATTTGCCTCAGAGAAGAATTGATAGGAGACTATATGACATAAATAATTATGAGACCCTTTCTTTAGGGATTTACAATAACTAAAGCTCAAGTTTGAGATATTCTCTCTCTGTTCCCCCCACCCCATTTTCTACTTGTAGGGACCGGGTTGTAGCAGTTTTTGTGCAGGGTCCTGCATGGCAGTTCAAAGGTTGGCCGTGGCTTTTGCCTGATGGATCACCAGTTGACATATTTGCTAAAAGTAAGATTCTCTTTATATTTACTGCTTATCCCATAAAGAAATGTTCTCACTTTACTTAAGAGAAAGAGCCATATATGGTTTTGCATATATGAGGTGTACATCAAAGGATTGCCATTAAGTAACACGTATAATGTTAATTTTTAAGCACCTACGAAATGTTTTCAAAAGGCTTTTGTACATCAATACATTATGTGTAGTTAAATCTAAAAATGAATATTGCTTATCCCATATTAATAATTATTTTTTAGGTTGTTTAAAATTATTAATATTGTTGCATATCCATACATTTTGATTAAAATTGATCACCAGTTTTAAATGGGTTTTTTGATGAACAGGAATGTGTAACTGTAACTTAAAGTGCCATAGGACCTCTACCAGCCATTCCCATCATCTTGAGTGATTGCAGCATGACTGGCTTTTTCTCTTCATTCAGATCTCAGCTCAGATGTTCCCTCTTCAGAGAATCCTTCTCTGACTATCTTGTTTGAAATAGCCATCACCTCCTCCCAGTTGCTTTCTAAGCTGTTTTATTTTTTTGATAGCACTTATATAACTTTTATATATTTATTGGAACTCTTCCCTGGCCTCAGTCAAGTTCCACAACAGCAGAGGCCTTTTCTACTTTATTCACCTTTGTGTCCTCAGCATAGAAGAGTGCCTGGAATAGAGAGGCTCTCAATAAATATCTGCTGATTTATTTCATGCAGCTGATATCTTTTATTAAACATATTGGTATAAATTGATGTAATAAAAGTAGATTAAATTAACCTGTTTATTTGCTAAAAAGGATATTTCAACAATTATTTAATTGTAGTACTCAGTTAAAATAGCAACATTAGTAATTAATTATAAGTCATTTTTATGGAACAAATATGCTTATTAGAAATGGCAACTTAGTTATTATGAATATAGATTATACCACTGTGAAATCCAGCCTTTTAGCAATCCCAGTTTTTGTTAGTGGTACCACCATTTTTTCATAGAAGCTGCCCAAGCTTGAAAGTTTTATCATTTGTTCTTCTGCTACCTTCATTCATTTTAAAAAGTGAGTTCTAATATTACTGATATTATGATAGGCTTTTATGTTATTTCTGAAACTTGAATAATACATAACGAGTTGGTAAATAAGAGTTAATGTAGAGAGAGAATGGAAGTTTTAATGAAAATAAAATGTTTGTGAATGCTGTCTTGTATCTACTTGTTTGCCTTGTTGAATAGTATAACAGAAAAATGTTTAGAATAGTCAGGAGGTAAATGCTCTCTGAATTTCATTAAGTATGTAGCGATGGCTTTATTATTGTTTGTGTTCTCTCATTAAGAATTTAGAGAATTTTAACAGTAATCAATGATTTTCCTGCATGAATTATTCTTTCCCTTTAGCCTTCTTTCTGTGCTGGCTCCTTTTTGTCAGCTGCTTCTCTTTTTCCAACTACATTTTTGAAAGAATTATCTCCACTAACTTTGTATTGAATTCTCAATCCACTGTAGTCTGGCTCTTACTCTCAACTAAAACCAAACTGTTCCCACCAAGGTCACCAGTGACCCAAGTATTGGATACTTTTGACCTCTTATTAAAATTTGACTCTGTTGACTTATTCGCTCCTTTTTAAAACATTATTTTCCAAGTTCTTGTTACACTTTATCTTAGATTCCCTTACTACTTTTCCTCTGACTGTCAACTGTATGTTTATGTTCCCATTTTTCTTCTCCTTTAATTCTGAATACCCTCTCAAGGAGATCTGATAGCTTTCGATTACCATCTGTGTCTCCTTGTTCTGGAAGTTATGTCTCTAGCCTTATATTTTGAGCCTACATACCTCACTGACTACCAGATAACTCCTCTATGATGTTCCATTGTTACGTCAAACTCAACCTGTTGTAAATCGAATTGATCATCTTATTCTTTTCCTCATTCTCAAACTATTTCTTGTACTCAATTAGTTTTTTCCGTAATTTGCCTAAGCCAGAAATTTAAGATGGTCTCACTGCTTTCACTCTTCTGGCTTCCCACCCTTTCTCCATTTTAATACACATAGAAAATGTTAATATCTATATAGCATATGGGAAAAACTGAGGGTATTTGGGAGCATCTGTATGGACCTTGGTAAAAACTTTTATTATATTTTCTTAATATTGCATAATTATAATACTGTGCACAGTTTTAGAGAAGATAGCATATGTCGAATTGCATAAAATTGTCAAATAAAATCTTTTCAAAATTATGTTTGAGGTTGTAACTGGATATAACTTTATTTATTTACTGATGTTTTGATTTTTATTGGTTATGAATATTCATGGGGTACAAAGCAAACTGTCACCACTTGTGCCTAAGATGTGATGGCCAGAGCCGTACTGGCAGCATGCCCATAGCCACAAATTGTGATTATACCCTGTGTCCCCCACCCATTTATCCCCTCAGTTATCTCTGACCTCCCTCCCCATCCCCTTTTCCGCACTCCACATTGTATCCCTAGGTCTGCTCTCTCCCTCTGCAAGTCCAACGCACCACTGTGGTCTTTCTTTCCTTTCTTCTTTCTCTCTTAGCTCCCACTTATGAGAGACTGCATACGGTATTTATCCCTCTGTGCTTTGCTGATTTCACTCAACATAAGTTTCTCCAAGCTCATCCATTTTGTTGCAAATGGGAGAATTTCATTCTTTTTTATGGCAGAGTAGTAGTCCATACTGTATATATACCACATTTTCCTTATCCAGTCATCCATCTATTGATGGACATTTAGGTGTGTTCCATATTTTGGCTGTTGTGAACAGAGCTGTGATGAATGTGGGAGTGCAGGTATCTCTTTGACATAATTAATATCCATAATATACAAGGAACTCAAGCAATTATACAATTAAAAAAAAAAAAAAAACCCAGTTAAAAAATGGGCAAAAAACCTGAATAGACATTTTTCAAAGGAAGACATACAAATGGCCAATAGGTACATCAAAAAATGCTCAACATCACTAGTCATCAGGGAAATGTAAATTAAAACCACATTGAGATATCATCTCACCCCAGTTAGACTGGCTATAATCAAAAAGAATGAGAATAACAACTGCTGGCGAGGGTGTGGAGAGATGGGAACACTCCTACACTGCTGGTGGGACTGTAAATTAGTACAACCACTATGGAGAACAGTATGGAGGTTTCTCAAACAACTACAGATAGATCCTCCATTTGATCCAGCAATCCCATTTCTGGGTATATACCCAAAGAAATGGAAATCATCATGTTGAATGGATATAACTTTAAAAAAAATATTTTATGCTTGATCAAAATTTTTTAATGATAATTTCTTCAAATTCATGCTAGTTACCATTGAGAAAAATTTTTTATTTAATGATCTTCTGTGTTGTGTTGTCCTTTTGTCATTTGTCATGCCAAAAGTGTATCTAAATAGTATTCAAACGGACACCTTTTGTTTTTCTTTTTGTTTCATTGTTCTCCCCCCAAAATTGTAACAGAATTTATGGAGTTTGCAAAAATGAGCAATTCCGAATTGCGTGAAATATTTTGCTTTTGTATTCATTATGCCACTGTATAACTTGCTGCTTGTAAAAGAACTTTGTTTCTTCTGATTTTACTTACAGAGGCTTACAAATTTTAAATCTTTTTCTAGATAAGAAAGATGCTTTATGGTAATGGTGTAAGTTTGCTTGGCACCATTGCTTCATGCAAATAAAGTATTTTGTCTGATGAGAGAAACCTCATTATGTTTTCTAATTAGTGACATAACTTTTTGGACTCTAATATTCCAGCTTTGATTTAAAAAGTTGTTTATTCTGGTAGAAAATTAAATATCAATAAATATTAAATCTATTAAAATTATTAAAAGAGACTGTAGGCCTTTATGGCTTCAGATGTATTTTTAAAAATATAACATGTATTTTAAAGAATGATTTAAAGTAATCACCGAGCAAATTAGAAAAGCAAAACATGTAGTAAGCAGAATAGAAAATATTGAAATGTTGACTTAGTTTAATTCAGTAACTTAAATATTTTAAAAATTGACAAAAATATTTCTTTCACACATATAAAAAATAAGTATTTTGAAAATGGGCTTCCGAACCCCATAACATGTATCCCCTTTAATGAATTTGTTTAATTATTTGTTTAAAATCAAAATGAATAACTTATGTCCAGTGAAGAGACTTTTATTTCTAAGAGCAACTAATTTAAAAATAACATTAATGTTATATACTAAACACAAATTATTCATTTCAAATTTTCATCAAGAATTGAACCTTGATTAGTCGTTAACGTCAAAAGCTAATATGCCAGCAAACAGTATGTAACAAGCAATTCATAAAGTAGCTACCAAAAACTTTTAGCAAATTTGGTTGATTTCTTTTTAGAAACTTCTGTTACCAGTTGATGGTAGTGATAATAATAATCATAGGCTAGTAAGAAAGTCAAAAATTAGAAAAAAAACCCAAAAATTGAAGAAAAATAAAGCTACACATTTTACATGTGCACATGCAAAGCAAGCTCCATTGATGATAAATGGATTGCAAACATGGTAACAAACTAGGTGGGATGATTTAACTGGATTATCAGGGAGAGGAAAAGGATTGTAAGTCAATATTTTATCCCCCCCCCCCCCAACCTGTTTACAGTACACACCAGTTCAGGAAGTTTTGCCCTAGAGTCTGTCATCAACCCAACACCCAGAGTTATCTTTTAAAAATGAAAATCACATTCGACCTTTTGCTCTAAACTTTCTAGTGGCTTAATATCACGTTTGGTATAAATTTTAGATTTCTTTGCACAGTAGCTGAGAAAATTCTACATGTAGGTATTGCCTACAAAAAAATTATACTTGTTCAGAGGACATTCCAAACTTGCTCCCATCTTAGGACCTTTGTGTGAGCTGGTGTTTGAGCCTGAAATCCTCTTCTGCCACATCTTTGCAAGATTTGCTCTTTCAATCACCTACTTCTAGGTAACCTCCACAAGAGGCCTTCCCTGAACACCCTATCTAAAATAACTTTCCATACACTTTTATTATCTAAACTCCTTATGCTCCTTTTATACTTTCTGAATATTGGATATTTATCTGTTTAACTGTTTGTTGACTATTAGAATATAAGCTCCCTGAGCACGGAGACTATCTTGGTCACTGCTGTATCCTCAGTGCCTAGAGTAGTGCATGATATGTGGAAGGCACTCACTAAATGTCAGATATGTCTTTGTAATTTTTTTCTTTTTCGCATTTTGTCATTTCTGACCAAGTCTCATTAGTTCTTACTCCCCGATTATCTTTTGAATTTTTCTCTTACTATCCATGTCTTCTATCCAATTGAAGAACTTCCTTTCTGTCCTCTAGATTGCTAAATTGTATCATTAATAGTCTCTGCTAACCACTTTGCAGTGATTCTCCATGTTGCTTAGATAAAAGTTCAAACTCCTTAATGTGGCCTACAAGTCCAATATTGCTCTGAACCTCTATGGTCTTATCTCTTCCCTATATTACTTTGCATGATACAGATCTGTAAATTTCTTCAGTTCCTAAACTAAACCATTTTCTCTTTGGGCATGCTCTTCTTGACTTGGGTTGCTTTTCTGTGCTTGCTTAATTCTTACGTGACCTTTAGGTCTCAGGTTAGTCATCACTGCTTGTGCAGGCCTTTTCTGACTGCATTTATGGTGTGGGTAAGGTACTTTTGTGTTTCTATGATACCCTACTACCCTTAACATACAGTATGTGAATAGTTTTTTTCTTATTGTCCTTCACTGGACCACATGCATTTTATCTTACCTCATTCCTCATTTCAGTCCCTATGGCTGGCATGTATAAACCCTCATTAAGTATTTGCTCAAGCACTTGAAGTTTGAATGATCCATGTGATGTCCATTGATCAAAAAAATTTTTTTGGACAGTTTTTTTTTAATTGAAGCATAATTGATTGTACATACTTGTGGGGTACAGATTTGAATATCAATATCCATGTCCGATATGTGGTGATCAAATTAGGATTAGTATATTCGTGTTTACAAAACATAGTCAATCTTTGTGACCCTTAACCAATTCCTCGTTAACGCCCCTCCCTCTCCCTGTCCCACCTCTAATCCCCACAGTTCTGTTCTCTCTTTTATTAAGAGCTCAATGTATTATTGTGGTGGTTGTTTCTTTCTACCTTCGTTTGTTTGTTTCTTAATATTTTTAGCTCCTATTTATGAGTGAGGACATGTGGTATTTCTCTTTCCATGCCTGGTTTATTTCACTTAACATAATTTTCTCTAAGTTTATCCATGTTGCTGCAAATGGCAGAATTTCATTCTTTTTTTTATGGGTGAGTAGTATTCCATTGAGTATATACCACATTTTCCTTACCCAGTTGTCTGTTGATGGGCACTTAGGTTGGTTCTAACTCTTGGCTGTTGTAAATAGAGCTGTGATAAATGTGGGAGTGCAGGTATCCCTTCGACATTATGATTTCCATTCCTTTGCGTATATTTCCCCAGCAGTGGGGTTGCTGGATCATATGGTTCTATCTCTAGTTGTCTGAGGAACTTCTGTACTGTTTCCCACAATGGCTACCCTATTTTACAGTCCCCCCAATAGTGCAGGAGGGTTCCCGTTCTCCACATCCTCACTGGCATTTATTATTCTGTCTTTTTGATAATACCTAGTCTAATTGGGGTGAGATGATATCTCAGTGTGGTTTTGATTTACATTTCCCTGATGCTGAGTGATGTTGAGCATTTTTTCATGTGTCTGTTGGCCATTTGTATATCTTTTGTAAATGCCTGTTCAACTCCTTTGCCCATTTTCAATCAGGTTACTTATTACTGTTAAGTTGTTTGAGTCTTTGTATATTCTGGATATTAATCCCTTGTTGGATGCATAGTTTGCAGATATTTTCTCCCATTCTGTAGGTTGTCTTTGTTGAATTGAATGTTTTTGAGGATTCTGTAGTGCTTAGCATGTGTTATTTAAAAGATCACTGTATAGCTTCGGTTGGTGGAAGAAAGATGGAATTTTTTTTTAGGTTTTCTGGTTAATATCTGTTAGATGTATTTTTTATTCTTACTTTTAAAAATATTTGTTATTCTATAAAATGTTTTTATTATTTTGAATATAGTTGGAATAAAAAAATTACTCCCCCCACTTCCCATATAGTTAAAGCCTTCCATCTCAAGTATGATGAAGTCCGTCTAGATCCAAATGTTCAGAAGTGGGATGTAACAGTATTAGAACTCAGCTATCACAAACGTCATTTGGATAGACCAGTTTTCTTACGGTTCTGGGAAACATTGGACAGGTAATTCCGATCCTAACATATACTTACCTATGCTTTATTGTAGTAATTTTCCTGTCTGCTCAGTTAGATTTTAAGTTTCTTAAAGTTGCAAACCATATTCCCCAGTGTCCTTTGAACATTGTCTAGTTTGCTGTTCTACAGTAGAAAATTAACAAATATTTTTGATATATCTACTTTAGAAATAGAGGGAAAAGAGCTGATAGCCTTGTTTATAACTGTGGTTTTGTGATCTGGCTCTAATGAACTGTGTGACCTTCCTTTTTTTTTTTTTCCTTTTTGTCTTTTTTCGTGACTGGTAACGGGATCGCAACCCTCGGTGTCACGCCCGCACCATGCTCAACCAGTGAGCGGACCAGTCTCTGTATGGGATCTGAACCCTCGGTGGGAGCGCCGCCGCGCTCCCAAGCGCCGCACTCTACCGAGTGCGCCACCGGGCTGGCCCAGAACTGTGTGACCTTTCTGAACCTAGTTTTCTGTCTATCCAAGGAGTTTGGATTAAATGATCCCTGTGTTTTTTGCAAGCACTGAAAGGTCTCTGACTGATTTATTTGAGTTCTGGGTAGCTCATGAAAGGAATTCAGTTTTAAAATTTATTTTAATTACTAGTATAAGTAGTATTCTCAAAACCCTTTACATTAATAACTTTTGTAATTGGCAAATTTAAGAACAGCATATAATCACACTTAATACCACTGAATTTATTGTTCTCTTTGAGGTTCTTCTTAAAAATCTGTAATTTTCTTGGTATAAGTTTTTCACTAGATGTTATAGGTTTCCTCAAAGTCAGAGGTGACTAAGGTAACGCAATATGATTATAACTGATAATATATTAAAGTGAAACATTTATTCTAGCTAGAAGCACTTAAATTATAGAATTTAATAAGAGCAATGTTTCTTCTAAGTTACTTCAGAAATACTTATATTCCCAAAGGTTACAGTATTAAGTTTCTAGTTACTTAGAAGACAGAACATTCTGTTTCACTGTTGATTTAAATTTTAGGAAATGTCAACTTATTTTTACATGTAATGTTCTAAAAATTCTAAAATTTCTATATTCATTATAACCTATTATAATATTTTTTTTTCAGGTACATGGTAAAGCATAAATCTCACTTGAGATTCTGAATTATTTGGTTCCCCCATTTATGGAAATCTGGATTAAGAAGTATGGATATACCTTGAACTAAAGACTGAGACTCAAGCTTTATGAATTTATCAGGAACTTATAAATGAAGAAGGTCACAGATTGATCTTTTATAAGACCTTATTTGATGCTTTGTGCTTCAAAGGGATGATGCCTGTCATCCATATAAGCAACTTTTTGGCTTATAACTATTTTTTTAATATTAGCCTTGTAGTCTGTAATGGAAATTGTATATTTTGATAGAAGTTTTTTCTCCATTGGTTAAATTAGCATTACTTAAAATTTGTTTCTTTAGAAAATAAATACAGGTTATAAATGTGTGTATATTTAGAGGTTATAAGGCTCTCAAAGCCATCTCGCTTCTGATTTTTCATTGCTCTATAATTCCTTTTACTGAAAAGACTGTGTTATGAATGGTATTAAATTTTAGTGTCTGTAACATTCAGAACTGAGCAAAGGGATGTGACTATTTTGAATGAATCAAAATGTCCACCTGTATGTATACTATACCTACACTTACTCTTTATTTAAAAACGGAATGGTGAAAAATCAAGAACAATTTTCAGCTTTGGTTGAACTGTTCAGCCTTTTCAAGACTTCTTTACTTATGAATGAATACATTTAATGAATGTACATTCTTTTCACTGACTTTGGTGATTTTAAAACTTAGAGTGATATATTTCTGTGATATCTTTCCTTTTGAAAAATCTCAAAACACAGATTAAAAATATAATAGGCTCTAGTACTTTCATTTTGGGAGCCAGAGTATGATTTGGGGGAAAGAGTATGTATCAGCTTTATTGCAGTGTAACTTTAACTTCTTTATCTTTTCTCATAAGTCCAGCTTTGATTCTTATTTTATATGGTATAGTATTTTGAGTCTTCTGTTTCTGGGCTTGTCAGTCTTGGAGTTCTTATCTTTTGTTATCCCTAAATATTGATAAACTCCCAGGCACCAAAGAACATGTTTGCTTACTTAAGTGTCTGAACAGAAACAAGATAAAAACGCTGGTATTTTTATGTGCATATTTAATAGGGTATAAAATACAAAACCTATATTTTATCTTAGTAAACTATTTTACTATTTCTCTACTTTAGACAGAATGTTGCATCCAAGGTACAACGAATGACCATTCTCCTTGAGTATTGATTTCACCTTTTACTACTTAAAAGAAACTAGGAACCTATGCTCCCCTACATTGTTTTTTGCCATTAGAATTTTTGCTGATCATTAAGTCCTGTTGTCATTTTTTCCCCCCATTTTCCCCCCACCATGATTCTCTCTTAGGTTAACATGTTTTTAGTAAACATCTAACACTTTCATATGTGTTAAGCTGACATTACCTAGCCTCTTTTTGAAATTTAATGCTATCATAAAAATGAGAAGCAATTATTTATTTTTTAAGTAGCCACAAAAGTTCTTGCCAGTAGTAAATAGAAAAGATATTTATTCATATGAAATTCACAAGGCTCTTCATAAAAAAAGCAATCAGCATTTAAAAATATTAGATTTTAATATATTTAAAAGATTTGAACAGATCTTGCCCATTTTTTCCTTCTCTGCATCCCTCTTCTTGAAGATAAAAGAAAACAAATTTGTTTACATTAGAATTTGTCAGCATATAAATCTGTTTTCAAAATAAATTATGTATTGTGTAAACTTTCTCCATGATGAAATAGTCAAGAACTAAAATCTGTAATATTGTAATGTGAGATTACTTGTTAAGACTACTACAAATGGACATGAACTACCTTTCCATAAAGATTTTTGGTATTTATTCTTATATATATAATTTACTTGATAAAGAGTATGAGTTAAATTTGGGAACATCTACTTCGAACAGGGTTTATTTTTTTATTTTGAATTTGCCTATGTATATTGAAAGGCTTGTGGAAATACTGTATGGAACATTAGGAAAAATACAAATATGCTATACCCTGTATTTTAAAATCAGACTTCTAGTATGTATTTTTTTTCTTCGTTTTGACAGTTTAGTTCCATATTTAGGTCCATGTAATTAATTTTATAACCATTAATTCTAAAAAAAAAAAGTCCCAAACTTTCAGCCAACCACTATTTATTCTCCCATGACTCAGTTCTACAGCAGCACCTAACACAGCACCTTGTGCGTAGTAGGCATTCAGTAAATATTTGTATGCATGAATGAATGAATGATGTATTTTCAGTGTAACTGATTTATTACAAAGTAATTTGAGTATACTTGGTCTTAGAGTTTGAGAATACAGAATTTCAGGAAGTGAAGAGGCGTAAGTAGATATTTTGATGGAAACAAAGTGTGTATTAATAACTTGACTTAACCCCTAGTTACTATTAATTGGAGACCCCCTTGTTTGCCCTGCCTATGAAGGAAGCTCTGTTTCTTTATTCATAGGACACTCTTCTGAGTCAGGTAACAGTAAGAAATATGTAAGTTTCAATCAATACCTCTCCACCCTGATTACACATCAGAATTGTTTGAGGAGTTTTTAAAAATACCCATGTCTGAATCCTGATTCTGATTCAGTTTGTCTGGCATAAGACCTGGTCATCACTATTTTTTAAAAAGTTCTCCAGGTAATTTTAATGTGCAGGAAGGATTGAGAATCACTGGTTTAATTTGTTACTGAAAACAGTACCAGTATTAAATGTAATTATACCTCCTTTTCTTCTACTTTTGTGTGTGTGTTTTTTTTTTTCTTTCTTTTTTTTCTGTGGGCACTCTTTGCACTAGACCATCCCCATGATTTGGAGGTATTGGCCTTTTTTCCCATATGACAAATTTAGATCTTATTTATTTAATATAGAAGGTGTATTTTACTGTTTAATATTTAAACAATGTTTAATATATTTCATTATTAACTAATATTATAGTTTATGGTTTTTTCCCGATGTGTTCATATCCTTTACTAACTTTTCATTTTTAGCGGCAGCACAATAATTCATACAGAAATAACATTCATAATGAGGAAAATCTCATAATTGATTTTTAAGTTACAAAGAAGTAAAGTATTAATTTCTTATCTGCCATGCAGAATGAGACAAATACAGTTTGCTTATTAAAGGAAAGAGGCATACTTTTAAATTAGTCTGCACAGAAAAGTATAAGTAAACTATTTCATTTAAATAAAATTCATTATCTAATAAACATTGAAGGGAGTATTTTTCCTAAATAAAAACTTTTGTGACTCCTAACAAAATTCAAGTGATGACATTGTTCTTTTTTGGAGGGTGGGAGGGAGTATTTGTTGAACTAATGTAGTATATAAAATTCTTTGAGACTAGCAGTATATTTTGTAATATTACAAATATAACAGTTTCAAAACCTGGTCAAAGTTAGTGACTTAGAAAGTGGCTTAAAACTGTGTTTTGAAATTGCTTGTTTAAATGCAAAATTACAACCAAGGTAGAGAAGGTTTTTTTTCAGAGAAGTTTATTAAAGATTTCACACACATACTTTTAAAAAAAAGATTCTTCATAAAGAAATTGTTGGTTTATCTTGTTACAGTTCACATGGAGTGCTGTAATTTGTAAAATAAAAACTATAGAAATTTGTTCTCCACTGAAAAGTTGGCAGCTGCTGTTTTTCAAAAAAAAAAAAAAAGATGCAAATTCAATTTAATTACATTAGCCTTAATATTACTAGACTGAATTTCTAGTATTTATTCACTTGGGTTTGAGATTCACCTGAGTATTCTAATAATAGTATATTAACTTTAGAAATAAAAAAGGGAGAAGTGACTGAATTTGAGTTAAATTAACCATGTCCTATATTTTCTGGCATAATCATTGCCACATCTGCAAGAGTATGCACCCCAGCATTGTTGATGTATTCACATGATGGAATAATAACTAAGGAGACATTGAAAATGTATAATAGATGTATAAAGAATTATGTTTAGTAAATATAATACATAATACTTTCAGGTTATTGATCTCTTTGGATTTGTGTGTATTATTCTAGGTAGAGTTTATAAGAGTATCTTGGAAGTTTTAAATATGTGCCATTTACTGAAATGCGGGAAGCATTTTTATACAAGTAAAGCTAATTAAATAAAACTAGTTTTATTGCCAGAATTCAAAAAGTGGGGTGGTTCTTTGTAAAATTTAAGCAAATGATCTATCTTTCTGAGGATTTTGTTTGTCATTGAATTCCATTTGTATCCACTTTAAATTTACTAAAAGCTACTTAACCCCCTTAATATGTGATACAGGTCATACACACAGAGTAGGCATTATAAATGTTGGTTTAACCACCAATTGGTACTATTTATCAAGCAAAATGGTTCTTAAATAGAGCTTAAGTTTGGGCCAACCTGTGACCTGATAAAATGTTCTACTCATTCTTATTCCATTTCTGTGTAATTTTAAATTTCAGGTTTAATTGTAAATAAAACATTTTTATAGTACCTAACACTGAGATTCTTTTTTTTTTTTTTTTTTGTCTTTTGTCTTTTTTCCGTGTCCGGCAACGGATCACAACCCTCAGTGTTGCCCCCGTACCGGACCGGGGACCGGCAACGGGATCGCAACCCTCGGCGTTGCCCCCGCACCTCGCTCAGCCAGTGAGCGGGAACCGGTCTGTATGTGGGATCCGAACCCTCGGGCGGGAGCGCCGCCATGCTTCCCAAGCGGTGCACTTATCCAGTGCACCACCGGGCCGGCCCACTAACACTGAGATTCTTGAGGACCATTTCCATCCTCCCCCGTTCCCTACCAAAAAAACATTTATACCAAGAAGGCAGAACCTGTATTGTGGGCCGGATGATGTTATCTTTACATGAAGTAATTTCATGAGATTTGTCAAGCATAGTATTTCTCCATTTTGGGAAAAAATGAAATAGAAGTTTCACTTGAAAACTAATGAGTTAAATTCATTTACAGTCTCTTTTCCTGTTAATGAGTTAAATAATGTAGAGAATCGTAGTTCTTCATAAAGGTAGCAAGTTCCGTGCTCTGCTAAACCCACAGTTTTGATTATGGTCAAATTTCCTATGTTGTTATTGTAATAGAACTAAGAGTGTATGCTGGTAAACTACACTACCGTTGCAGTTTGAACATCCTGATTTTAACATTTTATAGTTTTAAAACAAATTGTACTCTCCCATAGTCAGATCATTAACAATATTGTTAAATCAGTGATAGCAATGTCCAAATCTCCCATAACAAAATTTCTTTAATGCAGAGTTTAATAGACTATATTCAAACAATTTTCATTCAATTCGTAAGTGTCCACTAAATGTATATTTTATTCTGCTGTTCTGTTCCTTTGATCATCTGCTCTTGGGTGAGCATCTGCATAACTAAAATAGATAGAGCATAAGTTGTGAATGCTGTTAATTTTTTTTAAGGCTCAAAGGTGATAGTATATAAATAACAGCACATTGCCAAATAAGTTTTTTTCTCATTTTCTAAAACACTTTTAAAAATATTTAATCGTGTAATGATCAGCATTTACGGTGAGTTGGGAGACTTTTTTTAAGTTTTCTTAAATAGTCATAGAAAACATTTAAAGTAGCTCTGGAGCAGGCTCTGTTGTTGAGTCAGTCTAATAATTATTTATAGATCCTTTGGCACAGAATTATTTATAGTTTATAATTCACCCCCATCCAGAGAATGCTGATTTATATTACATAAGTATTGTAAATAGGGCTGAGACCATAGTGAAGCAGAAGAAATCTGAGAGATTCTGCTTATTATATTTGGATATTTTATTGGACTGTGCTTTGTTTGACCACAAACTCCAAGTGGAAACACATTGGGTTACACAACACAGTGATAAAATATGGCAGTGTATACTCACAGGAGATTGGCCTTCATGGAGTTTATAGTGTTAAAAATGTAATGGCATCTATTTCTTTTTTAAATTGATAAATAATATAGACATTTTTCTTTAAAATGGAAGAGTTTGAAAGTGTTTATCAAGTCAGTATGTGTATAACAGTTGAGAGATCAAGTGAGCTTTTCTCATGGCTCATTCAGTTATTGTAGCACAGTAGAGCATCACTAATGTTTATGGTGGTTTTGATTAAAACAGTTTTAAGATATTTGTTTTCTTAATGTATTTTTATTCCATAATGCACCCTTCAGTACAAAGGAAGTGTAAAGTTTACTGATGATGAAATAAAATAAATTGAGGAACATTAAAATAGCTTAAGGTTAAAGCAAGTTGGTGGAGGAATTTGAGGAGAAAGAAGGAATTGTGTGGGAACTCCAACCTAATGCCAAAATATAGCATGATTAGGACAGTGTTGTATACTTTTTGTGGTCATGAATTTAGATGAAGCTAGGCAAACCTATATTGTGATTTTTCTCTAGCAACTTTTCTTTAGCTGCTTGATTGCAGGTATAGAGAATTGCAGTTAGATTTTTAACTATTTTGATGGAAGTAGAAGCAGATCAGGGAGTTGGAGATATTTGTAAAGTGATAATTGTAATACCAGAGCATGGAATTTAAACTATTCAAGGAAGAAATGAAAGGAAATGATAGATGGTAAATGATGGGAAAGTGGTACTGTCTTATGAGTGGAAAGCTGCTATGAAAGTGAGCCTGAAAGATGAGAGAGGGTGATCAGAGGATGCAATGTGTGAAGTCAAGATTTCAGAGATCTAATATTGATGAGAAAAAGTCAAGACCTAGGAAGTGGCTGAGATAGGAGGAGGTGACCTTTGAGATGAGGAATTAAGGATCTGTGAGGACGTGGTTATTCATGTAAGTGTTGAAAAAACGGAGAATGACAAGAAAGGGGGTGACAAGGAAGGTGGCACCAAGGAGAAGGTGGATAGTACAAGGTTTACAGGGTCCATGCTTTAAACAAAAAACTTTGGTTTTATATCAAGAGATCAGTGAATGTGAATATACATTTAGATTTTCTAAGATGAATTAATAATACATAAGTGGTACAGATCATTTCAATGCCTCCTCCGACATCCAAATTGTTAAAAAATTTATATATTTGTCCCATTAGCACAAATTATGAGGGATTTTCGTATACTAAGACAGCTTTCCCACCTTCTCTGAATCTTATGTGTCTTTCCCAGTTTGCTTCCCTGTTTGGCTACTTCTTACTACATTCTTTGCCTCTTCTGGAGCTCATTGATGCTGGGGGGTAGGTAAAGCCTTCGCTGGAAAATCTGAGTCCTGCTCTCTTTTGATGTTTCAGTAAGTGCCAATTCTGGGGTCACTCCTCCTAGTTGGACGCACATCTTATTATTAAGAACACCCTGAATGGTTCCCGTCCTGGTGTGTGGTGGAAAAAAGGAATCTCTGGAGATACTGGTGGTAGAAGGTTTTGCATTCTCAAGTATTTTTCTTTGACTTACCCTGTAGGACTCTTATTTCCTCAGTTTGCTTTGTTCTGGATTTTGGGTGAGAATTCTTAGGATATTGTAAACATTCTTTTCCTACAGTGAGGTGTGTTACGTGCTATTCTAAGCCATATCTAAATCTTGCCTAAATCCGTTTCTTTCCTTGTTAGCATTAAGTTGTGTGCCTTTTCTTCTTTCATGACTGATTTTATTTCTAGTTTTTCCTCCTCCCTCCCTCCCCTGTCCGTTTCTTACTTGTTAAGTTGTGATCCAGCAGTGATCCAGCTTTATTTCATTGTCTTCATCCAGAGTGACCTTACCTTTTCTTGACAGAGACAACAGAAGCCATGAACTTCTCAATACTGTATCTTACAACATGTATGCGTATAATAAGCATTGTTCCTTTCTTTCCCTCTATTACAGTGGTTTAAATGTCCTGCCGCCCCTCAGGGACTTATCCATTCATATGTATTTCTCCTTCCACCTCTCCTACTCTGTCACTAGTTTTGCATTATTACTGTTTTCCTGTCTTTCTTGTATCTTCATCCTGTCACCCTGTACTCTTTTCACCCACATTTAAATTTGGTTGCACCTTTCATCTTAAACATAAGTGGGTTCTAGGGAGATGGCTTGCTTATGTCTTTAACTCCTTCCCCTGAAACTTTGTGATACCATCTGTCAACTGAGTCTCTTAAACAGCCACTTTGGGGCTGGACCTTTTGGGCAAGCAGAGTGTATACAGTGCCCTGATTCTACCAGAAAAAATATGGAGGGAGAGCTTGTGTTTGATTTTCTTCTTCTCTAATCCAAATGGGGGCCTATAGACCAGCAGCTATGAAGCCACCTACAAGGAGCTGAGTTCCTGAAAGAGCCTCACTGTCAAAGATCCATGGAAAAGTTGTGCAGTTTGCTGGTGTGGTACTAGGAAGACTGTAGCTTCAGAGTACCTATTCGGTTGCTGTGTGGTGGGCTTTTCACTTCTCACCATGAGGCTTGGAGAGGGCAAATAGAGGAAACAGGAAGCAAGGTAGAAGAGATTTTCCCCCTGTTGTCTGTGATGGGGAATGGCAACTTGCTGGTTAATACTTTAGCAGCCCACAGAAGCAGAATAATTGGCTTCTGTTACCATGAGTTTTCTGCCACTCAAAGTATCCCACAGTTTGACTTGTGCCAAAGGGGGAATGAGTGGCGAAAGGAGAATAGTCTAAGGAGAGAAGGAAAACAGCCAGCCTCTAGAGATAGAACACTCAGAAATGGATGATGAAACAGAATTGCTGGTAGAGGTGGATAACAACTTTAATTTTGAAAAAGCACCTGAGAAAATTCAATCATAGCATAAAACAAACTTTCTGGAGGTTAAAACAATACATATTAAAATATGGTAGAAGAAGAGGGGGATGGTCACTATTAAGGACCACAGGGAGAAAAAAGGAAATAGGCTTAGGAGGACATAATTACTAAAATTTCACTAGTTTGAAAGAGCTCTCACTATACAGGTTCTAGGCAACATTGAGGGAGAAAGACACCTAGACAGGTATTTTATTCGAATGTTTATTGTTTACTTTGTGCCAGTGGCAAGTGCTGTTTTAGTTGCTGGGGATGTAGGATGAACAAAGTGTTGGCCATGCCCTCATTGAGTCGGAGGAGAGACAATAAATGATATGTCTCAGATGGCAATAAGTGATACAGAAAAAAAAAAATGAAGCAGAGTGACTAGGCTATTTTGGGATAAGGTAGTGGCAGGATTACTATTTTATGTGGGTGATCAGAGATATCACAGATGAGATGACATTTGAGCAGCAGTTTGAACTAAGGGAGCTAGCCTTGTAAATATCTGGGGAGAAAGCAGCCCAGATAGGGAATAGGAAGTTTGAAAAACCCGAGGCAGGATCATACCTGCTCTCTCAAAGACTGGCAAGTAGGCA
Organism: Galeopterus variegatus; assembly: GCF_000696425.1. Lineage (NCBI taxonomy): Eukaryota > Metazoa > Chordata > Mammalia > Dermoptera > Cynocephalidae > Galeopterus > Galeopterus variegatus. The sequence continues at coordinate 59,275 of NW_007728483.1, forward strand.
AGAGCAGTAAGGTGAGGGCAGAGAGGCAGCAGGACCATGCAGACTGTTGTAAGGCCTTTGGCTTTATTCATTGATACATAGGGGAAGTCATTTGAGGGTTTTTAAGAGGAGTGACATCATGTGATTTTGATTTTCAGAGAGTCACTGACTGCTATTGAAAAATAGATTATGTAGTTAGCAAGGGCAGACACCAGTAGATGAGATCATCAAATATTGCAATAATTTAGGTAAGAAGTGATAGGGGCTTAGACTAGTGTGCTATCAGTGGATGAATGACAAATGATTAGATTCTGGAAATAACTTTAAAAGTGGATTGTGTGGTGTGTAAGGTAATACAGTGAAGAACATCTCAAGTTTTTGTGGTTTTTTTTTTTTTGCCTGAGTAACAAAGTATGGAGTTTCTGTTCACTGTGATGATAAAAATTGTATAAGGATTAGAGTTTGGGATGGTAGCAGCTGGGGGAATCAGTTTAGTTTTAGAATGTTGAATTTGAGGTGCTTGTTAGACATGCAGTTGGAGATATTTAAATCCTTGAATTTCAGAGTAGAGAGAGTAATTTACAAAGGAGAAAGAAAAAAATCACATCTTCAGACTTAAGACTGCAATCAAGAATCCCTCTCCCCAGGTAAGATCCTTCACCTTCACGATATGCAAGGATCCAAAGAAAATCTCCCCTAAGTAACCTCACGTAAGAAAAAGGCTCAAAGAACTTTAAACAAACAACAAAGTAAAACAAAGACCTGCATTCTCTGTACAGCAACTGGGAATTTTTAATGTTAAGTAAGTATTCTTCAAGAAGAAAAGACATGCTACATGGAAAATCTCCCAGCAGCAACTGTCAGTACTAAGCTATCTCAGCAAAACCTAAAAGTGAGGGCTGAGCAAGGGAGTAAAGTGAATAAAAGCATTCCAAATTTCTCATCCCTGGTGAGAACAAATGTTTGACTTCATGGCAGATAAGCAACATTTGTTCTTGCAACTAGTCATGGAGTTACAGTATATATTTTTAACAAACAGCTTTCTAGAACCCACAGAAGCACTTAGGAATATTTTAAAAAATAACTTGTTTTGAGGTTTTGGGGATTTTTAAATAAGTTAGGAAATTATTTCCAAGTTGTTAAATTGTGAAGATATGAAAATTTTGATAAGTAATATGCTTATGTTTTCAGCCACAAAAGCACAAAACAATATTTTCAATAGCCACTTAAAAATGTTCTTTTCATGACACAATTTTTTTTTCTAGAAGTAATTACTTATTCACAGACTTCCAGTCATCTGATTTCATTTTTAATCTTGTAATTTGGCAAAGCGCTAATATAGGTTTAGGAGAAAGGTCAACTCTGCCATTTTCTTGTTCCCACATGCTTGTGTTACTACTGTTACCTTTAATCTATTGATAGGTGGTTTTTTCCCTAGAGATCTTTTTGTGCCACGTTTCCGTTTTGTGAAGCATCTGTAAACTGTTGTCTGTCACAGTGTGCTGGATGAGGGAATGAGGACTTCACTGTCAGGTCCTGTTCTTCCCTCAGTTCCCCTTGTATACAGATCAAGTGACGGCATCTGTATCAATCCATATACTAACTATTAATAAAGCTTAATTTAAATGCAAATATATGTATTTTAGTGTCTTTTTTTCAGCACCGTGCTGCATCATCTTGCATGCTCCTTGAGGTGTGTATGCCCTACTTTAGAGACCTGTAGCACTAAGAAAAAAATCCTTATTAATACAGTATTTATCAAGTAGTGGTGTGAGGATCATGGACATTAGTATACTACCATGGTGCGCAGAGATTGTGTCCTTGGCCCCTGTCCCGACTTACTAAACAACAGGTTTCTTTTTGGAATACAGCCTAGAAATCTACATAGTTAGCAAGGTTCCCAGCAGTTCGTGGATGTGCTATTTTGAGAGGTACTAACTTTGAGAACCTAAGGCCAAATTATCTTTTTAACCTCATCTAAGTCTTCCTTCCCAAAGACAGACTCCAGATATACTGCTTTGCAGTCTCCCAACATGTGGTCTCTTTTCACAACTCTGTACCTTACTAAGTGTCCCTTTTCTTGCCTGGAAAATGTGTTATCCTTGACGACTCAGCTCAAATTCACATCTGTGAAATCTACCTTAGTATTTGTGTGTATCAGATAACGGGTGTTTCTTTGATTCTTCTGCACATTATGAACTCCATAAGGTAATTACCATTGTTAGTATTTTCTCATATGAGGAAAAAAAATCAGACCAGAATTAATGCTGTTAAAACCAATTGAACAGAGATGTGTTTGCATCACTGTTATTCAAGTATTGACTAACTTAAGAAAAGAAAGCCAAGTCTTCATTTCCCATACATACAATACTACAACTCACTTTAAAACTTTAAAGAAAGCTACCTATCTGAGGATTATCACAGATTGCTTCTGAAGAAATGAAACACAGTAAAGATGAAATATATACAGAAGACTAAGCAAAGACATACCAATATCTACTAAGGAGTAATTAAAAATTGACATTTTCCCTCTTTTGTACTTTCATAGCATGAGCACACCCTTCAGTTAGCATTTATCACACTGTAATTCATCTTATTTCAAGATTGTAGTCTGTCCTAGTTATGAGTTTGTCATCTCTCAGCTCCAAATCCACTCTTCTTTGCCCTGCTTTGTAATGTGGAAACTGGACCCTGTACAGGTAACTCCTCTGCCACTGGCTCAGTGTTTGGCTTTGTCACTGGAGGGGCCCAGTAAAGCAATAGCAAGGGGAATGGGCTTCTCTTTCCGGTTCTGGTGTGCTGCTTCAACAGCCTTCCTACATCACCTGCAGCCGATGACTTCCTGCAAGTTTCTCTTCTGCTTGTGAGCTGTTCCTATAGAGCAGACCACCTGTGGCCCACCCTCAACCTCCAGTGATTCTGTCCCCTGGTGAGCTGCTCTGACGAGACCAGCTCTGGCCTTCCCCTGCTGGCAGGTTCCTCCCATCTACGGTACATGTTGCTGGGGCAACCATGGCCTCTCTGATGGGTTCTGAATCTCAGCCCTGGGGTAGGGGTTGGCGATGACTCTTACAAGTTCTTAGTTTCTTTTTCACTCTCCCACAACCAAAGAGAGAGTGGCTTCTTTCCTTAGTTGTTCCTAAATCCATTAGAGTCATCTTTGTCACTTTTGCTAAACCATCTTTTATTAACAATTTTCTATATTTTAATTTTCTTTGTTCAAATTACCAGTGTGGTTTTTGTCTCCTGGTTGGATCCTGACTGATATATGAGGTACACTGTTTGTTAGATTTCTTTCAGAGTGGTGAATATGCTGTGTCCTAGAAGCTGTATTGCATTAGGAAGGGGCATGGGTTACTATTATGTACATGAACATATACCGTGTCAGAAGGAGCAAATGAAAAGGGAAACAACATTGTGGGAAAGTAGTTTATTAATATTAATTTGATAGAGTTTTGATGTCTGGCCTGAGTGTGAAACCATGGTGATGATAGTGGAAATCTTTAGGTCAGTAAATACTGGTCTGTTCACATGCTACAAATTTCAAAAGGAACCCAATTTTTCTTTCTGGAGGTATTTACTGTGTGCAGATTCCTGGGAACCTTCTGGGGCTATTCTGTAGATAAATGAGTCAATACATAAATACACTTCTCTCCCCCCTAACACAAATATAAGCATTCTTCTGCATCTTGCTTTAACTTAATAGTATATCTCAGAAATTATTGTGTATCCATTCAGTTTTTTTTATGCCTTGTTTTTTAAAAATAATTTTTAAAAATTTAGATAAGCACTCATTGTACAGTAAATATCTTGTTCCTCTTAACTGCCTGCATACTATTTCACACTGTGGCTATGCCAGCCCTGGAGACAATCTGGGTTGACTATAGTCCTTTACCATGTAAACAGCATTGCAATAAACATCCAAGTGTATACATCTTTGTACACATGTATGAGTGTATCCTGGATAAATTCCTAAAACTAACACTTGCGGGTCAGAGGTTATTTTTCTTTAACTTTTAAATTTGAAATAATTATAGATTAATAAAAAGTTACAAAAATAGCATAGAGAGGTCCGAGGTCCCAGTTACCCCTCACTGTTTATCCCAATGGTAACATAACTAGTACAACAAAGTACAATATCAAAACCAGGACATTGGTACACTCTGCAAGCCTTATTCAGGTTTCACCAATGTTACATGCCCTCCTGTGTGTGTGTGTGTTTGTGTGTGTGTGTGTGCATGTGTGTGTGTGTTTCTATGCAGTTTTATCATGACTACATTTGTGTAACCTCCACTGTAATCAAGATGCAGAACTGTTCCATCAGCACAAAGATCTCTTGTGCTACGCCTTACACTCACACCCACTCCTCCTTTCACTACCACCCCATTCCAAACTCTTGGAAACTTGCTAATTTGTTCTCCATCTCTATAATTTTGTCATTTTGAGAATATTTTATAATTGGAATCATGCAGCATATAACCTTTGAGATTGTCTTTTTCACTCACCATAATTCCCTTGAGATCCATCCAACTCATTGCATGTATCAATAGTTGTTGCTTTTTATTTCTGAATAGTGTTCCATGATATGAATGCACCAAAGTCTGTTTAACCATTTACCCACTGAAGGACATTTGGATTGTTTCCAGTTTTGGGCTATGACAAATGAAGCTGCTATGAACATTCATGCACACATAAATATGTGAGCATAGTTTTTATTTTGCTAGGACAAATGCCCAAGAATGTAGTTTCTGGGTTGTATGATAACTGTATGTTTAGTTTTTTTAAGAAACTGCCAAATTATTTTCCACAGTGACTGTACCACTTTACATTCTCACCAGCTGTGTATGAGATCCAGTTTCTCCAAATCCTCACCAGCATTTGATATTGTTACCATTTTTTTTTTAAAGTTTTTGCTATTGTAATAGGTGTGTGGCAATGTAGCATCATGATTTTAATTTGTCTCTAACAAGTAATGATGTTGAACATATTTATCTTCAGGCAGTAATTTTCTATCTGTATTTTCTTTTTGGTGAAGTGTCTGCTCATGTTTTTTCCCATTTTCTAATTTGATGTTTTACTGTTGAATTTTGAGAGCACTTTTTAGAGGCAGTCTTCACTTTGTGTGATTCCAATATGCATGACTTTCAGTTGTCATGGCTTATAACTGAATGGTTCAAATTTCAGATACCATGTGAGTGATTGCATAACGTACAAACTAACTTTGCTGCTAGCTCTTCATTCCACAAATTACAACATAAATAACAGGTGTGCATCATGATCAATGATCAATCACTTCTTTCAAAGTCTGTTGGTGCTTGATCATTTGCATATCTCTTATTCAGACAGAAAGCAAAATGTGTAATTGTGTTGCCTCCTTATCTCCTAGTTTTAGACTGTTTTAGACTGTTTCTGTTGCTTATAGCAAAATACCTGGAACAGAGTAATTTGTAAAGAAAACAAAGTTTATTGTTTAGTTTTGGAGGCTGGGAAGTCCAAAGTCCAGGAAACACATCTGGTGAAGGTCTTGTTGGTTGTGACAGTGACACAGGGGTCTCAGATGGCAGAATGGTGGAGCTGGAGCAGAGAGAGAGAGAGAGAGAGAGAGAGAGAGAGAGCTCCTCATGTGCTTTCCCTTTGAAGCCCTCAGAACCCCACCCAAGACCACCATTAAAAAGTTTGCTATGGCAGGGTTCTCACAATCTAATCACCTCTTCAAGGCCCATTTTTCAATTACTATAATAGGATTTCCCACCCTCAACAGTTACAGTGAGAATTAAGCTTCAGTTATTTTGGTGGGCCATTCAATCCACTGCATAAAACCATATGACATTTTACAAAAACAGACAATTGAAAAGGGAATTGGCCAACAAGGATGAAAGTGCAGCAAAGAAACAAAATATCACAACACTAGAAATGAAATTCGAATTAACCATAAATGGAGGTTTAGGCGACGTAGTTGACTGTGAGAATGTTGAACTGCTGGGTTCCAGAGACTAGATATGCAGCCAGAGGAGTTTAGTGACAGCAAACCTATTGACATAAATAAAGGGTGGAGATATTCCAGAGGAAGTGGCAAAAACCCTCGCCTTAAAGGAACTCTCAGAGGTATTTCATAACATTATAACACAAAAGGTGATATCTTGGAAGCCGATCCAAACTTAGAAAGGAGTATGGCAGTTCACCACGGCACAGAAAAGATGCTCGCGCTGTTGTAAGTCACATCTCGAGAAGAAGGCGCTGCTTACACTATGCTTGTTGTGTTTTACAGACATAAAACACTTTAATTCTCAGTGTTTCTGATGCTTTAAATTACAGTGTACTAAATAAATATTAGTTTTACTACTTTTTAAATTTCTCTCTACATTTATGACCAACAATAAGAAAATTTTGACAAAAATTTTTAAAGGTCACGGAACAATTGCAACTTTTCCCACTGATTTTTAAGATTGCTTTGTGTGGGTTCAGCTTGCATGGTCATTTTTATGATCCCACACTACTGTGCAAAGCAAGGACTGCCTGTGTATTCTAAATAAAAGTCCTTTGTTGTGATTTGCAAATATTTTCTCCCAGTCTGTAGCTTGTTTTTTCATCCCTTTAACAGGATGTTCTCCATTCACAATCCTTCCTTTGCACCTTTGTTGAGAATCAGCTATCCATCTATGTGTGGGCCTATTTCTGGGTTCTCTATTCTATTCCACTTATTTATGTGTTTATCCCTCTATCAATACTACACTGTCTTGATTAGCTATATAGTGAAATGTAATCTTGGGTAGAATGATTCCTTCAATTCTTTTTCAAAATAATAATAGCTAATCTAATTTCTTTGCCTTTCCATATAAATTTTAAAATTGACTTGTTTATATTTACAAAAAAAATCTTGCTGAGACTTGGATAGAAATTATGTTAAACTTACATATCAATTTGGGGAGAATTACATGTCTACTGTGTTGAATCTCTTAATCCACGAACACAATCCATGAACAGAATAAGTGTGTATCTTCACTTATTTAGGCTTTCTTTATTTCATCAGTATTTTGTAGTTTTCAGCATATAAATTTTTTATAGGTTCTGTTAGATTTATAACTAAATATTTTTCTTTTTGAGCAAGTGTAAAGCATTGTTTTTAATTTCAGTCTCCACATGTTTATTTCTAGTATATAGAAATATAATTGATTTTTCTATGTTAGTTCTGTATCTTTGCTAAACTTGCTAAACCTTACTAAACTCATTTAATAATTCTAGAAGTATTTTTAACAATTTTTTGGTATTTTCTGTGCAGATCATCTGCAAATAGGGCCAGTTATATTTTTTTCCTTCTTAATTTGTGTGCTTTTATTTTTCTTGCTTTATTGTGCTGGTTAGGACTTTTATTACTGTGCTGAATTAGAGATGCATTGCATTAAAAAAAAAAAAAAAGACCTACAGTCAGAATCTACACCAGGGATGGCAACCTGAAATACCCCTAGGACCAGGCAAGTAACATATGTATAAATTGGGCTGATGAAAATAGTAGGAAATGGTAGGAATGTAGTATCCTGAAGAATATGTACATCTTGTAAAGGTAATCAAACCCAAAGACTTTAAAAGTACTGTTTGTTTGCTAGACAGATGTATTTTAAGGCAGAATTTGGCTGAACATAGCCATTGGTCTCTAGTCTCTGTACAAAGTTGCATTCAAAGAAAACATAATTTCAATTTCACAAGCCTTGAAGAGTAATTCAGATTCTATACATACCAAGTAAGGGCCCTGCTTTTGAGGGATTAACAATCAGAATCACGTTCTTGAATTAAGGGTTAAGACTAAATTCTCAATGGAAGTTATATTGTTTAGCTATTCATGCATAACTTTGCCACCCCCAAAGCATTCATTATTGCTTTTGGATCTGTGGGTCAATAGATCTCTTCTGGGCTTGCTCTTAATCTGGGCCCTGTTTCACTGATGTTGGCTGGGCTTATGCATACATCTGCAGTCAAGTGGCAGGTTGCCTGCTGTCTGGCTAGTCTAGGATGGACTGTTCCTATGTCTGGAGTTCGCTCGCTGACAGCTAGAACAGTGGGTAACTAGGCTGCATGTCTCATTATCTAGTGGAGATCACAGGCATGTTCTCATGGCAGACACTCAGGAACCAAGAGAGCAGAGGCCTGGGCCCAGAATTGGCAGTCACAAGTCAGCCTGGATTGGAACCGTGAGGAAATATATTTCATTCCTTGAAAGGAGGAGCTTCAAAGTCACATTGTGAGATGTGTGGATACAGGGAGGCCATTAATTTGTGCCGTCTATCAGCCAGTCTACTGCAAGCCCGTCAGGTCTTCTTCCAGTTACAGGTTCTTGTTCATCTTTTCATTTCCTTGTCTGGCAAAGTGCCTTGCACACAGTAGTATGTACTCATATGTACTTGTATGTATTTACTTACTAATTCTTATAACTCTATGCGATGAATACTCTTATTCTCATTTTCAGATGAGGAAAGGAAAGCACAGAGATGAAACTTGCCCATGGTCACACAGCTAGGATTCACTACATTTTCCATGTATTGTCCATAATTATTGTCATATCTAGTGAGTATTATAATGTTATGGATAATAATTGTTATTTTCCATTTCCATTTCCAAATAGATGCCATTTGACTGGAAGAGTTGCCCTTCTATTGTGAACGTATAAGAGCTTAACTTGATTATTTGCTATCTATCGCTTTGCATTTTGGCATAGAAGTATCAACAAAGATATACCACCAAGTATGGGGTGTATTTTCCTCAAAAAATATAGCTGTGAATCTGCTTAAGTACTTGTATTAGTCTTTGCTTAAACCACATATAGAGGTGGAGTTAGAATTAGCTTAAGCTATTTTAAGGTAACTGTTTACAGCTGACCTTATTACTTATAAAAGACTTCAAAATGTATGCTGTGAAATTAGTAAAACTTCTAATAGAACCTCGCGAATAATGAAACTGTAAAAAGTATCCCAAGTTAATGAGTTCATTGGTCTGCTGAATGTTTATTTAAGACAATCCATTAATTGTTGGATAATGCCTACAGAATACAGTGATTTTAGTTTGGGTGAACTATAACCTTCTAACACTAGCTATTTAACAAGTCCAATTGCACTTTATTTTTAAATTTATTTATTTTTTGGTGTCTGACCAGTACATCCAATTGCATTTAAAAAGCCCTTTCTTGTCATAGGCAAATCATAACATTAGTACAGAGAAATAAGGTTTCCTGCAATATTTGAACTTGCTTCCAATTCACTATTTTGAGTTGTTTGCTGTAACATTAAAAACAAGTACAAAGTAGATTGTGAATTAAAATACAACCCCAGTCCTGTACGAGGGCACTTCAAAAAGCTCATGGAAAGATTCGTATTATCTTTTAATTCTGTTTTTCCACGAACTTTTTAAAGTACTCTTGTATGGTATCAAACCGAATTCCTCTGATACCAAGCAGAAATGCAGTTTCTAATCTGGCTGTAGCAGGAGTGTGTTGGTAGAGACTCCAACGAGGCCCCATACTGCAGTGAAGCCCCACACCTGATTGATTAATGTGGTTCCTGTCTATAGAATCAAGGGATGATGAAAAATTGATGAAAGTTCCAAAGAACCTTAAATATTTCCTCAGAGCAAAGCATACTACAGCAGTGATGACTACTAGAATTATTGTGCTTGAGCCTCTATTTTATACTTGAGAGGTTTATAGTTAAGAGAAAGAGGTTACAGCTGGTGAAGGCAAAATTTAAAAATGCTGTTCAACCTTACACAAATTTCCTACGAATTACTAAATCCTTCTTCTCTCCCTATTTGTGTGTAGTGTTGTATTCTTTTGCTAGGGCTGCCATAGCAAAGTACCACAGATTGGGAGGCTTAAACAACCAAAGTTTATTTCCTTATAATTCTGGAGGCCAGAAATCTGAAATCAAGGTGTCAGCAGGGCTGGCTTCTTCTGAGTTCTGTCTACTTGGCTTGTAGATGGCCATCTTTTCCCTGTGTCTTCACATGATCTCTCTCTCTCTCTCTCTCTCTCTCTCTCTCTCTGTGTGTGTGTGTGTGTGTGTCCTAATCTCCTGCTCTTATAAGGACACAAGTCCTGTTGGAATAGGGCCCATCCTAATAATCTCATTTCAACTTAATTACCTCTTTTAAACCCTGTCTTCAAATATTAGCTGCATTCTGAGATACTGGGGGTTAAGGACTTCAACATATGAATTTTGGGGAACACAATTCAGCCCATAGTAAGTGTTGAATAGGAGAAAGGTATTGTACTTTTGTACATGTTAGAGGCCTTTCAAATCTAAATTTCTACAAAATATGTTTACATAAGTAATCTATAAACTGGACATTATTAGTATAATCAGTATGTTAAGCAAGCCCAGTTTGTGATGTTGAATTGCAATTTTTCTTGTCTAATCTGTTTTTCTTCAGATGAAAATTTCCACAGGCTCTTTATTTTTCTGTTCCCTCTTAGATAACAATAGTGCAGTTAATTTAAGTCATAAATACGGTCTTAGTTCAGATCTTAAAATGTACAGTTAATTAGAACTCTGGAACTTGAGTTATTCTCATATTCCCAGTGCCATAGTGGAGGTGGTGGCAGTGGTTGGCAGCTTCGCTATTTCTCTATTCTTTCTTTCCCTCCTGACTCTTTCAGGTCTGGAGTTAGGAGAAGGAAATGGTAAGGAAATAGGAAGTTTTTATATGAACTGGTAGGTACCCCTGGGAGCTGACTTCACACTCTTTGAGCCCAGCATTGGTTTAAAGCAGATTTTGTTTCTTTTGGGTGTTTTCTGTCAACTCTCAGAGGTTTTCTGCGGACTGTGTCTCTAATGCAATTCACACGGCCTGGGGAACTGCCTGTCTCTATTCCTGGTAGCCTCTTGAAATGCTTTCCTCCACTCCCCGGAATCCAGCGGTCACCTCTAGCTTCTTGTTTCCCAAGGTCACTCTGCTGCTTCAGGACATCCGAGATCACCCACACCAACTCCCTCTCCCGTGTTTTCCACATCTGGTCTGCATGGCTGTGGCTCAGGCCACTGTCTGTGTTGACTCTCTTGGGCCTGAGGTAGCACTAGTTCTTGAAGATGTGCAACTGCAAGACGCATTGCTCTAGTTCTCCTTGGGGTTCCATGAGACACCCCTTCACTATGTCTGAAGTGATGTATCACCTCCCATGCATGTCCTACATTTGTCACTCCTCAGTCAGCACATGGCAGCCAGCTCTCTCTAAAGGTGATCATCTCAAAAATATTTTTTCTTCTCTCTGCAAGTCCTTTTATATTCTCACTGGCTGAGACAGTTCAAGACTTGAGGAGCAATTTCTCAATACTGCCCTTGGAAAATATGCAAATGGTCATTGGGTTTTGGAATTTCACATCTATTGTATCTTCTGTCTCAGTCAAAACTTTAATTTTAACATCTTGTTATATTTCTTTATTATCTGTCCTCCTCAGAAGAAAGTCATCAGAATTTCTAATGTTATCAGTGTGGGAAATAGGAGCTTATCTGTGGTCTTCTAGGCTACAGTAAGAGAGTCATACGATAGATACAATCTCTTCTGGGTTGTAAGTGAGAGAAAAATCTTTTACTGAAAAGCCCAGAAAGTATTATTAGTGGTTTGTATTAGCTTACATTCTGCATGGTCATGCTAATATTTTCTACTGAAACATTGAAAAATTACTTTAAATTTATTATTTGGCCTGCCTGATAGGGTGATGGAAAAAACTTAAGTCTTTTGCCGAATAGTGCCATTCTTTTAGAACTACTTCTCAGAAAAGAGTCTGATTTCTTGGTCACTTGAGAAAACAAATCCTGCCTTTTATCCGTTTAGAAATGTGGAGATTAATAGTCAGTTTAGCAAAATTTTTGATAGTACTGGCCTTTATGTGCAATATATTTTTTCATAAAAATATACTAACCTTTTTTTAAAGAAAGGCTATTTTGATTAGTCCCTTAAAGAAATTGAAGCCTGGGCCGGCCCGGTGGCGCACTGGAGAGTGCGCCGCTTGGAAGTGCGGAGGCGCTCCCGCTGAGGGTTCGGATCCCATGTGGAGACCGGTTCCCGCTCACTGGCTGAGCGCGGTGCAGGCGCAACACCGAGGGTTGCGATCCCGTTGCCGGTCCCCGGTACGGGCGCGACACCGAGGGTTGCGATCCCGTTACCGGTCAGTAAAAAAGAGACAAAAAGGAAAAAAAAAAAGAAATTGAAGCCCTAGAATTTAAAATTAAAATCGAGTCATCTTATAAACCCCTCTCCAATTTATTACTGTAATTTTCCAGTTATTTCATTTCTAACTTCATCTTAAAAGATTTCTCACTGCCTCCATATTGGGGATGATTTTAGTCCTCCTATTATCAAGAGCTGCTATTTCAGAGGAAGAGTAGCTTTTACTGGGTAACAAACCATGCCAAAACTTAGTGGTTTAAAACAATAAATATTTATTATTTTTATGACTCTGTGGGTTGGCTGGATGGTGCTTCTGCTCTGCACAGCTTGGCTTGGGCTGGATAGTCTCTGATGGCATCACTCACATGGCTGGCTATTGTTTGGTTGGTTGGCCTTGGAAACTTGGTCTGGTTGAGGGGGTGTGTCTCAGCTGGGACAGCTTGTCTCTGTTCCATATGATGTCTGATTTTCCAGTAGACTAACAAAGCCTTCTTCACACAGCAATTATATGTTCTAGAAAAACTTGAAGAAAGTGTGAGCCCTAAGCACAAGCACTTTTCACACATCTGCTTACATCATGGATACTGATGTCCCATTGGTCAAAACAAATTCCATGGCCAAACCAAGATTTAAAAAATGAAGATACAGGGAACAAGTAGGCACTGCCACTTGACGCCCAGTCCATGCCAGTCCGCACTGCCCAGAGAGGTCTGAGAGCTGCTGGGCCCATGGGCCCACAGGCCCTGAGCCACCTGTGCCAGAACAGGTGGGACTCCCAGCCCAGGCCAGTTCTCATGGCCCAAAGAGGCCTGAGCCACTGGTCCACAAGCCCCAAGGCAGCCATGCCAAATCAGCAGTCCCTGCAGGATCCTAACCAAACACTAGGGTTGAATGAGTGGACTGTGAAATCCCCTGCCACAATGACTGAACACCAAAGGAAAGATACCAGAAATATGAAAAATCAAGAAAGTGTGACACCACCAAAGGAAAATAATAACTCTCAAGCTCTAGATCTTATAGAACAGGAAGTCCTTGAAATGACTGACAAGGAATTTCAAGCAACAATTCTAAGGAAACTAAAGGTGATACAAGAAAACTCAGTTAAACAACACAATGAAATGAGAAAAAGTACATAGGACCTGAAAAAATAAGTGTAAAAAAGAAATCAATGCCCTGAAAAAGAATGTAGCAGAGCTTGCAAAGCTGAAGAATTCATTTAGTGAAATAAAAAACACAACAGAGAGTTTAATCAGCAGGCTAGAACAAGCAGAAGAGAGAATTTCTGACCTTGAAGAGGGGCTATTTGAAATAACACAGGTGGACAAAAAAAAAAAAAAGAAAGAAAAAAGAATTTAAAAAAATGAAGAAAACCTAAGAGAGAGAACAGACAACCCTAAGAGTTCAAATATCTAAATCATGGGTATTCTAGAAGGGGAGGAAAAAGGAAATAACATTGAAAACATATTCAATGAAATAATGGCAGAAAACTTCCCAGGTATAGGTAAAGACACAGATCTTCAGATTCAGGAGGTTGAAAGATCCCCAAACATATTCAACCAAAAAGGTCCCCTCCAAGACATGTTATAGTCAAATTGGCAAAACTGAAGGACAAAGAGAGAATCTTAAAAGCTGCAAGAGAGAAGCATCAAGTCACCTATAAAGGAGCCCCAATCAGACTAACATCAGACTTTTCATCAGAAACCCTAAAAGCCAGAAGAGGATGGGATGATAAATTCAAAATACTAAAAGACAAAAATTGCCTACCAAGAATACTTTACCTAGCAAGGCTATCCTTCTGAAATGAAGGACCGATGTCAAAATAGTGCTGATGTGAGAATAGTTCTGATATAAGAATAGTGCTGATGTCTGAATAGAGCTGATGTCAGAATAGTGCTGATGTGGGATTTCACTACCACATGACCAGGCTTACAAGAAATTTTCAAGGGAGTACTGGGTTTGGTACGTGAAAAACAACCACCACTGCCATAAATACTCAAGAAAGAACAAAACCCACTAGTAAAATAAAAATGCTAACAATAAAGAGAAAAGGAAAAGTTTATCTACCACCCCAAAAACCAACAAACACAGAAGACAAACAGTAAATCAGAAAGAAAGGAACAAAAGATACTTAAGACATCCAAAAAAATCAATAAAATGCTAGGAGTAAATCAATACCATTCAAAACTAACTCACTGTAAAAGAATTAAATTCCCCACTCAAAAGACACAGGCTGACTGACTGGATTAAAACGATGGACCCAACTATATGCTTTCTTCAGGAGACTCAACTCACCTGTAAAGACACACATAGACTAAGAGTGAAAGGATGGAAAAAGATACACCGTGCAAATAGAAATGAAAAATGAGCTGGAGTAGCTATTCTCATAGCATATAAAATAGACTTTAAACCAAAAACCATAAAAAGAGATAAAGAAGGCCACTATATAATGATAAAAGGATCTATCCATCAAGAAGACATAACAATCATAAATATGTAGACACCCAATGTCAGAGCAGCCAGATTTATAAAGCAAACACTATTAGACCTAAAGAATGAGATAGACACTAATACCATAATAGCAGGGGACCTGAACACCCAGCTCTCAATATTGGACAGATCATCTAGGTAAAGCATCAACAGAGAAACACTAGATCTAAACAACACCCTAGACCAATTGGACTTGGCAGATATCTACAGAACATTCCGTCCAACAACCTCAGAATATTCATTCTTCTCATCAGCACATGGCACATTCTCTAGGATAGATCACATGTTAGGTCACAAATCAAGTCTCAACAAACTCAATAAAAATTGGAATTATTCCATCTATTTTTTCAGATCACAATGGATTAAAATTAGAAATCAATAACAAATGACACTCTAGAAACTATACAAACACATGGAAATTAAGCAACATTCTACTTAATGACATATGGGTCCAAGAAGAAATTAAAAATGATATCAAGAAATTTATTGAAACTAATGAAAATAATGATACATCATACCAAAACCTGTGGAATACTGCAAAAGCAGTACTAAGGGGGAAATTTAGTGCCTTAAATGCTTACTTCAGAAGAATTGAAAGATGGCAAGTAAGCAAACTAATACTTCACCTTAAAGAACTAGAAAAACAAGAACAATCCAAACCCAAAGTTAGCAGACAGGAAGAAATAATTAAGATCAGAGCAGAATTTAATGAAATAGAAACCCCCCAAATGATACAAAAGATCAATGAAACACAAAGCCGCTTTTTAAAAAAGATAAGTAAAATTGAAAAACCATTACCAAAGCTAACTAAGGAAAGAAGAGGGAACACCCAAATATCAAAAATTAGAAATGAAAAAGGTGATATTACACTTGATACCTCAGAAATATAAGGAATCATTAGAGACTACTATAAACAACTATATGCCAACAAATTTGAAAATATGCTGGAAATGGATAAATTAGTGGGCACACACAAACTAACACAACTGAGCCAAGAAGATATAGAAAATCTGAACAGACCAATGATAATAAAAGAGATTGAAGCTGTTATCAGAAGGCTCCCAACAAAGAAAAGCCCAGGACTGGATGGGTTCACTGCAGAATTCTATCAAGCCTTAAAAGTGGAATTGATACCAATTAGCTACAAACTATTCTAAAAGATTGAAACAGCGGCCATTCTCCCAAATTCATTCTATGAGGCAAACATCACCCAGATACCAAAACCAGACAACGATACAACAACAACAAAAAGAAAGCTACTGGCCAATATTATTGATGAATATACATGCAAAAATCCTTAATAAAATACTAGCTAACAGAATACAGCAACACATATCCAAAATTATACACCATGAACAAGTGGCATTTATCCCAGGGATGCAAGTTTGGTTCAATATATGCAAATCAACAAATGTGATACACCACATCAATAAAACCAAAGACAAAGACCAGATGATCATTTTTATAGTCACTGAAAAAGCATTTGACAAAATTCAATATTCTTTCATGATAAAGACTCCCTACAAGTTGGGTATAGATGGAAAATATCTCAACATAATTAAAGCCATACATGATAAGCCCACTGTCAATATCATCCTGAATGGGGAAAAGCTGAAAGCTTTTCCCTTAAACAGAACTAGACAAGGATGCCCTCTCTTACCCTCCTATTCAACATAGTGTAGGAAGTACTGGCCAGAGCAATCAGAGAAGAGAAGGAAATAAAGGGCATACAGATTGGAAAAGATGAAGTCAAACTGTCCCTGTTTGCAGATGATGTGATCCTATATGTCAAACAGCCTAAAGCCTCTACAAAAAACCTCTTACAGTTGATAAATGATTTAAGCAAAGTTGTAGGATACAAAATCAACACACGAAAATCAGTAGCATTTCTATTCTCCAACAGTGAACATGCAGACAAAGAAATCAAGAAAGCCTGCCCATTTACAATAGCCACTAAAAAATAAAATAGGAATAGAGTTAACCAAGGATGTGAAAAATCTCTACAATGAGAACTACAAACCACTTTTGAGAGAAATTAAAGAGGACACAAGAAGATGGAAAGATAGTCCATGCTCAGAATTAACATCGTGAAAATGTCCATACTACCCAAAGTGATCTACAGAGTCAATGCTATCCCCATCAAAATTCCAATGACATTTTCCTCTGAAATGGAAAAAAACTATCCTAACATTTATACAGAATAACAAAAGACCATGAATAGCCAAGCAATTCTGAGCAAAAAAAATAAAGCTGGAGGCATAACACTACCTGACTTTAAACTATACTACAAAGCTCTAATAATGAAAACAGCATGGTACTGGCATAAAAACAGACACATGGATCAATGGAAAAGAATAGAGAATCCAGAAATCAACCCATACACCTACAGCCATCTGATTTTGACAAAGGCACCAACTCTACGCACTGGGGAAGAGACTGCCTCTTCAGTAAATGGTGCTGGGAAAACTGGATATTCATATGTAGGAGAGTGAAACTAGACCCATACCTCCCACCATATACCAAAATCAACTCAAAATGGATTAAATAATTACATATACACCCTGAAACAATAAAACTTCTTAACAAAAACATAGGAGAAACACTGCAGGAAGTAGGACTGGGCACAAACTTCATGAATATGTCCCCCAAAGCACGGGCAACCAAAGGAAAAATAAACAAATGGGATTATATCAAACTAAGAAGCTTCTGCAGAGGAAAAGAAACAATTAACAGAGTCAAAAGACAACCAACAGAGTGGGAAAAAGTATTTGCAAAATATTCATCTGACAAAGGATTAATAACCAAAATATATAAGGAACTCAAAAAACTTTAAAGCAAAAAAACAAGTAACCCAATTAAAAAATGGGCAAAGGAGCTGAATAAGCATTTCTCAAAGGAAGATGTATGAATGGCCAACAGACACATGAAAAAATGCTCAGCCTCACTCAGCATTCGGGAAATGCAAGTCAAAACCACACTGAGATACCATCTCACCCCAGTTAGGATGGCTAATATCCAAAAGACTGTGAATGATAAATGCTGGCGAGGTTGCGGAGAAAAAGGAACTCTCATACATTGTTGGTGGGACTGCAAAATGGTGCAGCCTCTATGGAAAATGGTATGGAGGTTCCTCAAACAATTGCAGATAGATCTGCCATATGACCCAGCTATCCCACTGCTGGGAATATACCCAGAGGAATGGAAATCATCAAGTCGAAGGGATACCTGTACTCCAGTGTTTATTGCAGCACTATTTACAATAGCCAAGATTTTGTACTAGCCCAAATGTCCATCATCGGATGAGTGGATATGGAAAATGTGGTAGATCTACACAACGGAATACTACTCTGCTATAAAAAAGAATGAAATGCTACCATCCGCAGCAACATGGATGGACTTTGAAAAAATTATAGTAAGTGAAATAAGTCAGGCATAGAAAGAGAAACACCACATGTTCTCATTATTTGTGGGATCTAAAAATAAATAAATATGCAAACAAACAGTGGTGGGGGTAGGGAAGAAGACACAGCAATCAACAATTCCGTGAACTTAAGATGAGTGAACAGATATGTTGCTGGGGGCAGAGAGTGAGGGACAAAGAGGAATTGGTAAAGGGACACAAAAATGAACTATATTGTATATCGATAAATTAAAATAATAATGCAAAAAAAAGAGCTTAGAGGCAAAAAAAAAAAAAATAATGAAGACACAGACCTTATTTCTTTAAAGGGAGGAGCTGCGAAGTCACGTCGCTAATTGGTGTGCATATGGGAACAAAAGAATTGGTAGACATTTTATAATATACCACAGATGTCTTAGCCTCGTTTTCTCTCCTAGTTTTTTCACAAGGCTGCCATTGAAAGCAAATGAAAAGCTCCTAGAAAAGCAAATATACTCAACTTTAAAATTTGTGTTTTGTTATTGTTTTGCCTTCTAATAAAGTCGTATAATCTCACTACTTCTTCTGTGCTTTCCTTTATATTCATTCTTAATCAGCATAGCTCCTAAGTTGTATGGATTAGAGCCCACAATCCATTAGTAATTATGATAACTACAATGAGGCTGTTTCTTTTTCCCCATATATAGTATGTGGGGTGGCAAGAATAAAATTTCGATTTACAGTTCAGTTAGAAAATGAAAATTAAAAATTGTAAAAATTGGCAAATATGCTTGAAAACTACTGTTTTAAAAACTGTATTTTGTATCTACCCAGTTGAGTTGAAGTCAATTGAACAAACGTGTTGAGGCTGCCTATGTACTACAGTACACACTGGTGTAGAATACAGTGAACGAAGTAAACAGTGACTCTCTTCTCACCAAGCTCATGCCTAATGGGGGAAGGACGACGACAAAGAACTAAACAAATAAGTGAGATAGGTTTAAAAAAAAATTTTTTTAATTGTAATATAGTCAGTCGTACATATCTGTGGGGTACAGAGTCGAACATCAGTGCTCTTGTGCACATGCGATGCTCAGATCAGAGTAATTATTATGTTGAACAGTATACACGGTCACTGCTGTTCGTGGCAGGTTACCCGTTCCTCCCCCGCCCACTTCCCACTTCTAGTAAACTCAGTTCTCCTTTTGAAAGTCGAATGTGTCATTGTGATCATCGTGTCTTTCTTTGTTTCTTTCATTTATATATTTATTATTTTAGCTCCCACTTATGAGTGAGAACATATGGTATTTCTCTTTCTGTGCCTGGCTTATTTTACTTAATGATTTTCTTTATATTTTATGTTTTAAGAACTAAATGATAAACATAACGATGGAGAAAATAAGGGTATTAGGCCTCACTGCTACTTAAGTATATCAGTTGTTCAGTAAATTACTAGTTAAATTGCTAATTCTATATAAAGTTGAAGTGCACAAAAATCAATTTTGAATTTATACAAGTAAAAAAAGGCTCAGGGAACAGGGCACACAGTTCTGAAAATGATAAAGCAGTTTCTTACTCCCGTTTTAGAAAATCTAATGAAATAAAAATACAAGTGCATATATATAGTGAGCATATTTATATGAACTTCAAGAAAACTTACATTAGTGTTTTTTAGTTGTATTCAACCAAAATCCATTTTTAATTAAGGTAAGAAAGGGAAAAAATTGGGGGAGGTTATGGGAGAGCTCACAGCACTGAGGGGACGGGTAAAGAACTAGAATTAGAAAAGAAAAGCAGAAGAGTTGGAGTGGGTTTGGGTTGGTGCGTGTAGCAGACAGATTGCATTAATGGCTGGGATTCGTCATGTCGTCCTGCGTCTGTCTAAGCCGTTTGCCATGTAACTGCACTATTCTTCCACTCTTGATGGGTCTTTCTGCCCCAGTCCTTGACTCTGGGCTCGGTTACAGGACATGTTTTAGTCAGCGGGATGTTGGTAAATGTGACACAAGCAGAAGCTTGAAATGCTTTTGCACAGTAGTGCTTGTTTACTCTTACTACTGTGTCATCACTCTGAGAACATGCAACCTGGCCTAGGAAAGTCACAGAGCCCAATCTCTGTCATCACAGCTTCCTGCCAAACACATGGGTGAGATCAGCCCAAAAAAGAACCACCCAGCTAAGCCCAGCCTAAATCACTCATCTGCAGATTTGTGAGCCAAAATAAATGCTTATTCTTTCAAGTGACTGAGATATAAAGGAGTTGATTACATAACATTATTGTGCCGTCAACCTAACTGGTGTGGAAAAGTGACCCATGGATGCCTATTTTAGGCATGGCTATTTTCAGTCCTTTTGTCATTCTGCTCAGGATTCAAATTCTATATATAAAGAGATAAATCAACCTAGCTTGGGCCACGTGCCCATACCTCGGCTAGAAGAGAGCATGTTACCCTGATTATCATTCCTACTAGGCTTTATTCATTAGAATATGTGCTAAACCTCCTTAAAAAAGGCAAAATGTCTATGAATATTGGTTTGCCAAAAGTAACTACTAGGGCCTTTACTGAATAACACTGAGCATTTGTTTAAAAAGTATGTAATGATATTGACAAATATCTAAATGTTAGGATGTTTAACCAGAAAAAGAGACGATTCCTTATTTTTCTTAAGAGCCAACTTGATTAGGAATTCATTTACTCATTCAACAAGCACTTATTGACCAGCTACCAAATATAAAGCTCTGTACTACGGCCAGAAATCCATAAATACAAAGTTTGTATTTTTTTCCTGTCCTCAAGATCATCATCATTTGGAGAGATAGTCAATGAATTATGTGACTCTAACTGCAGGAGAATGCTAAGTTGAAATATGTATGGGTGAGATGACAGAAGGAGGGACCCCTAACTCAACCCAGGGGTCTCAAAGAAGAATACAACAGAGGGTGATGCTCGGACTGATCTTGGAGGTCTATGAAAACTGAGAAGATTGTTGCAGGCAGAGGGTACTGTGTGTGCAAAGATAGGAAGGAATGAGAGAAAATGGTGAACCGAGGCAATTACTTGTACGCGTTATAACCAGAGTGAGGGGAACTGATGAGAATGAAAAGCAGATGGTGACCAGACCGTGAAAGATCTTGCTTGAAATGTTAAGGGGTTTTGGGCTTTATCTGAATGTGATAGAAAGCTATTGAGGCATATTAAGTAAAGGAATTGTATGCTGATTTTTTTTATTGTGGTAAAAAACAGCATAAAATTTACCACTTTAACCATTGTTAAGTGTACACTTCAGTAGTGTTAAGTACATTCGCATTACTGTGATACAGATTTTCAGAACCTCTATGTCTTGCAAATCTGAAACTCTATGCCCGTTAAACAGCTACTCCCCTGTCTCCCCTTCCCCCAGCCCCTGACAACCACCATTCTACTTTTTATTTCTATGAGTTGACTACTTTAGATACCTCATATGAGTGGAACCATACAGTATTTGTCTTTTTGTGACTGGCTTGTTTCACTTAACATAATGTCCTCAAGGTTTATCCATTTTGTAGCCTGTGACATAGTTCCCCTCCTTTTTAAGGCTGAATAATATTTCATTGTATGCATATTGCCACGTTTTTTCTACCTGTTCATTCATCAATGGATAGTTTGGGTTGCTTCCACCTCTTGGCTATAATTGATACTGATGCTGTGAACATGGGTGTGCAAATATCAGCATGCTCGTTTTAAGAAAGCTCTCTCACCACAGTCTAGTTGGGGGATGGATTGAAGAGTTTGCACCAGGTGAGATAAGTTCTGTACTCAGAAGGGGATGGGCAGGCTGGGACAGAATTTAAAAGGAGGCTTACGGAATAGAAAATACTTCCAAATTGAGCACGTGGATGTGATGAGAGAAGAGAGAATGAGGGAAAAGGAGAGAGTACATTTAGTTTATATGTAAAGGATGAATGAGGCCATTTGGTATGAAGTCTATGTTAACAAAGGGAAGGATTTGTGAGAAGAGGCTGTGCCTGACGACACGAGAAGAAAATGCTGGAGAGAAACAAGGAGACCCATGAATACTTCAATGTCCAGAACCAATTCGTGTGCAGAATAAAATTTAGTTATGAGAACCGAAGACATTTCTTTTTACATTTTTATAATTCAACATCATATCAATATTTTATGTTACTTGTCAAATTCTTCCATCTGTGTCTTTTTATTTCACACTGATGCTTCTCCTCCTAACACATTTTCCTGTCAACTTTGGCTGCAAGAAAGAAAAGTTATAGAGATCAGAGATCCCTGTAAGAGGTCTTATTTTAATGAACATATCCCTTGTGCCAAATTATTTGAGAGTCAGTTCTTTAGGGAAAAGTATCTTCTTTGTGTGTGTTATTCTTTTTAATTTAGTTCATAGCACCCTGAATAATTTTTTTTTTCCTTTTTGTCTTTTTTCATGTCCAGCAACGGATCGCAACCCTCAGTGTCGCGCCCGTACCGGACCGGACCGGCAACGGGATCGCAGCCCTCGGTGTTGCACCCGCACCTCGCTCAGCCAGTGAGCGGGAACCGGTCTGTATGTGGGATCCAAACCCTCGGCGGGAGCACCACCGCACTTCCCAAGCGGCGCACTATAGCAGTGCGCCACCGGGCCGGCCCAATAATTTTCTAATTGCATCAAAATGATCAAACATTCAATAGCATGCTCTATTAAAATATAGTTAAAAATTAACTCAACAATTATTTATAGAGTACTTACCATGAACTGTTCTATTCTAGGGCATCAAAAAAGTTCTGCAGTGTTTATTTCCATAAAAAGCTTAAGTCTTTTGGGAGAATATAAGATGATCACAAGAAATGTTAGATGATAGTACCACTGAGAACCACTGGATTAGATGTTAAATTAACTGGATTAGATATTAAATTAAGCACTGAAAACCACTGGATTAGGGCTGTCTACTACTTTGATAGGGCCATACCTTAAAATCATTCTCAGAAATACTATTTATCTATTGCTGTGTAACAAAGTATCCTGAAATTTTGCAGCTTAAGACAATCATTTTCTCACACAGTTTATGAAGGTCGGAAATCCAGGAGTGGTTTAGCTGTGTGGTTCTGGCTCAGGCATATTGCCTATTGACTGAATTTCATGAGATCTGAAAAGTGAGTAGTAGTTAACCAGGCAAAGGGCAGGAAAAGAGACCTCCAGGTAGAGGGAATGGCATGTGAGCAGGCCCCAGGGTGGGAAAGATCATCATGCATTTGAAGAAATTGAAAACTCGCAGAAAGAGGGAGTGATTTTTATGCAGCTATAGCATGTTGTAAAGGACCTTGGAGGCCATGTTAATTGTGTTGACCTGTAGTCTTAAGACTAATATTAAATAGTATCATGCCATGATCAAATTAGTATTTTTTTAATAGTAGACTTAAAAAAATATTTATTTTTATCTGCATCAAAATTTCCACTGATTTAGCTCACATTTTAGAAAATCAACCCCTCATTATTATCTATTTCTACATATCACAATTTCTAATTCCAAACATGAAGAAGCATTAACCTTTTGTGGGGAAAATAGGATAACTTAGTCAGGCTCCCATGGCTCAGGTCTGGTTGGGGGGTCCAGCAGCACATTTCTTGTAAACAAGTTGTGTGTGGGTGGAGTTAATGTGCATTTGCACCCATGTATCTTTTTAGTTAATTGCTATTGTGTGTTCTTCAGTTTGTGAAGCAGAGCTGGCTGGCAGAGCTCAAGTCTAAAAATAGAGCATGCTTACTCTGCTGGCAGCTGCTCAGTTTTTCTTTGGACTTTGCTGGCAGCAGTTAAGCTTTGAAGTTTCTCTTTAGACTTGTGTGTGCTGAATAAAGACTATTCTTTCCTCACCCAAGGCTCCAAGGACCTTTTTGCCAGTTACCCAGCTCATAGACCTGTGTGACCCAGCAGGTGACCCAGCCTGGCATGTGAGGGGTCTGGCGACCCAGCCTGGCATGTGAAGGGTTTGTGACCCAGTCTGTGGATGGGCTTGAGGGGTCTGTGAGTTCCAGACCCTAGCTCTAGCTCTACACGTTTACTTACAAAAAAGTACTTCCTCTACAAATGAAATCAAATTTAGACATTTGCAATTATTACATTTTTATCAAATAGAAAAATAAATTAGCTATCTAATGTCAGAATATTCCCTTCATGATTTGCTAAGTAAATCATTTTATTTCATTTGAACAGATCTTTATTTATTTTTTATTGTAACATAGATGATTGTACATATCTGTGGGGTACAAAGTTGAATATTAATACCTGTGTGCAATATGTGATGCTCAAATCAAGATAATTAGTATATTCAACATTATGCATTGTAATCATTTTTCATGTCCCTTTACCAATTCTTCCCTTACCCTCTCTCCTTCTACCCCATAGTAGACATTTTGTTTAAGTATAATGTATGTAGAGAAAAGAACATAAATCATAAGTAAGCAGCTTGATGAATTTTCTTTTTTTTTTTTTTTTTTTTTATTTTTTTTTTTTTTAA